>NW_012115333.1:2202794-2208396 GCF_000951035.1 Colobus angolensis palliatus | reverse complement strand
CATTGCTTTTGGTGTTTTAGTCATGAAGTCCTTGCCCATGCCTATGCCCTAAATGGTATTGCCTAGGTTTTCTTCTAGGGTTTTTATGGTTTTAGGTCTAACATTTAAGTTTTTAATCCATCTTGAATTAATTTTTGTATAATGTGTAAAGATGGGATCCAGTTTCAGCTTTCTACAAATGGCTAGCCAGTTTTCCCAGCACCATTTATTAAATAGGGAATCCTTTCCCCACTTCTTGTTTTTCTGAGGTTTGTCAAAGATCACATGGTTGTGTGGTATTATTTCTGAGGGCTCTGTTCTGTTCTATTGGTCTATATCTCTGTTTTGGTACCAGTACCATGCTGTTTTGGTTACTGTAGCCTTGTAGTATAGCTTGAAGTCAGGTAGCGTGATGCCTCCAGCTTTGTTCCTTTGGCTTAGGATTAATCACTAGTATTTTTTTAAAAATACATTTCATTGTGTATATTTACGGTATGCAACATAATGTTATGGGATACATATACATAGTAAAAAGATAATTACAGTGAAACGAATTAATATATCCATCTTCTCACATAGTTACCTATCTTTTGTTTCTGTAGCAAGAGCAGCTAAAATTTGTTTATTTAGTATGAATTCCAAATGCAGGACAATTTTATTACATATACTTCTTATGTTGTACATTAGGTCTCTAGACTTGTTTATCCTATATATCTGCTATTCTTTTTTCCTCCGACCTACATCTCTCCATTTTCTCCCCCAAGCCCCCGCCCACAATAATCACTGTTATGCTATTGTGTTCTCTATCTTCATATATTTGAACTTTCAAGATTCCGTATATAAGTGATGTCATGTGATATGGTTTCGCTGTGTCCCCACCCGAATCTCATCTTGAATTGTAGCTCCCATAATTCCCACATATCATGGGAGGAATCCAGTGGAAGGCAATTGAATCATGGTGGAGGTCTTTCCTATGCTGTTCTCGCGATAGCGAGTGAGTTTTCATGAGATCTGATGGTTTGATAAAGGGGATCTCCCCTTCATATGTCCTCTCTTGCCTGCTGCAATGTAAGAAGATATGTCTTGCTTCCCCTTCACCATCTGCCATGATTGTGAGGCCTCCCCAGCCGTGTGAAACTGTGAGTTCATTAAATGTCTTTCCTTTATAAATTACCCAGTCTTGGATGTGTCTTTATTAGCAGTGTGAAAACAGATTCATACAGTAAATTGGTACCGAGGTAGTGGGACACTGCTGTAAAGATATCCAAAAATGTGGAAGCGTCTTTGGAACTGGGTATCAGGCAGAGGTTGGAACAGTTTAGAGGGCTCAGAAGAAGTCAGGAAAATACGGGAAAGTCTGGAACTTCCAAGAGACTTGTTGAATGGCTTTGACCAAAATGCTGATCGTGATCTGGACAAAAAAGTTCAGGCTAAAGTGGTCTCTGATGGAGATGAGGAACTTGTTGGGAACTGGAGCAAAGATGATTTTTACTATGTTTTAACACAGAGACTGATGGCATATTGCCCCTGCCCTAGAGATGTGTGGAACTTTGATCTTGAAAAAATTCCAGGAAGAAATTTCTAAGCAGTAAAGCATTCAAGAGGTGACTTGGATACTGTTAAAAGCATTCAGTTTTATGTATTCAATGTGGTTTGGAATTGGAAGTTATGTTTAAAAGGGAAGCACAGCATAAAAGTTTGGAAAATTTGTAGCCAGATGATGCAACAGAAAAGAAAAACCCATTTTCTGAGGAGCAATTCAAGCTGGCTGCAGAAATTTATATAAGTAATGAGGAGCCAAATGTTAATTGCCAAGACAATGGGGGAAATGTCTCCAGGGCATGTCAGAGGTTTCCAGGCAGCCCCTGCCATCACAGGCCCAAGGCGTAGGAGGAAAAAATGTTTTTGTGGGCCTGGACCCAGGGACCCCCTGCTGTATGTGCAGCCCAGAGACTTGGTGTCCTGTGTCCCAGCTGCTTCAGCTGTGACTACAAGGGGCCAAGGTACAACTCGGCCTGTGACTTCAGAGGGTGCATGCCCCAGTTTTTGGCAGCTTCCATGTGGTATTGAGCCTGTGGATGCACAGAAGTCAAGAATTGAAGTTTGGAAGCCTCTGCCTAGATTTCAAAGGATGTATGGAAACGCCTGTATGTCCAGGCGAACATTGCTGCAGGGGTAGAGTCTTCATGGAGAACTTCTGCTAGGGCAGTGCAGAAGGGAAATGTGGGATGCAAGCCCCCACCCAGAATCCTTACTGGATTCTAGTGGAGCTATGAGAAGAAGGCCACCATCCTCCAGACCCCAGAATTGTAGATCCACTGACAGCTTGTACTGTGTACCTAGAAAAGCCACAGACACTCAACGCCAGCCTGTTAAAGCAGCCGGGAGGGGGGCTCTACCCTGCAAAGCCACAGGGGTGGAGCTGCCCGAGGCCATGGGAGCCCACGCCTTGCATCAGCGATACTTGGATGTGAGACATGGAAGCAAAAGAGATAATTTTGGAGCTTTAAGATTTAACTGCCCTGCTGGATTTTGGACTTGTATGAGGCCTGAAGCCCTTTTGTTTTGGCCATTTCTTCCATTTGGAATGGGTATGTTTACCCAATTCCTGTACCCCCACTGTATCTGGGAAGTAACTAACTTGCTTTTGATTTTACAGGCTCATAGGCAGAAGGGACTTGCCTTGTGTCAGATGTGACTTTGATCTGTGGACTTTTGAGTTAATGCTGAAATGAGTTAAGACTTTAGGGGACTGTTGGGAAAGCATGACTGGTTTTGAAATGTGAGGAAATGAGATTTGGGAAGGGCCAAGGGTGGAATGATATGGTTTGGCTGTGTCCCCACCCAAATGTCATCTTGCATTGTAGCTCTTATAATTCCCATGTGTCATGGGAGGCACCTTGTAGGAGGTATTTGAATCAAGGGGCGTGTCTTTTCCATGCTGTTCTCTTGATAGTGAGTTTTCATGAGATCTGATGGTTTTATAAAGGGGAATTCCCCCACACATGCCCTCTCTTGCCTGCTGCCATGTAAGACATGTCAAGCCCCTTTGCCTTCTGTGATGACTGTGAGGCCTCCCCTGCCATGTGGAACTGTAAGTCAATTAAACCTTTCTAATTACCCAGTCTTATGTCTTTATTAGCAGCATGAGAACAGCTAATACATCATGCAATATTTCTCTTTCTGTGTCTGGCTTATTTCACTTAGCATAATGTCCTCCAGGCTTATTCATGTTGTGGCAAATGGCAAAATCTCATTTCTTTTTAGACCAAATAATATTTCATTGTGTGTGTGTATGTGTGTGTGTGTGTGTGTGTGTGTTACACACTACAGTTTCTTTATCCATTTGTCCATTGATGAACATTTAAGTTGTTTCCATATCTTGGCTATTGTGAACAATGCTGCAATGAACGTGAGAGTGCAGATATCTTTAAGAGGTGGTGATTTCATTCCTTTTGGGTATATGCCCAGAGAGGGTCTTATGGTAGTTCTATTTTTAATTTATTTAGAAACTTCTGTATGGTTTTCCATAATGGTCATACCAATCTACATCCCTACCAGTAGTGTACAAGAGTTTCCTTTTCTCCATGCCTGTGACAACGTTTGCTATCTTTTGACTTTTTGATAATAGCCATTATAGTGAGTGTGAAGTGGTATCTCATAGTGGCTTTGATTTGCCTTTCCCTGGTGATTAATGATGTAGAGCATTTTTTCATATGATTATTGGATATTTGTATGTATTCTTTAAAGAAATGTCTGTTCAGGTCTTTTGACCATTTTGTAGTTAGGTGTTTGTTTTTCTGCTATTGAGTTGTGTGAGTTCTTTATACATTTTGGATATTAATCTCTTGTCAGATATATGATTTGCAAATATTCTCCCAATATGTGGACTGCCATTTCATTTTGTTGATTGTTTCCTTTTCTGTGCAGAAGCTTTTTAGTTTGTTGTAGTCTCATTTATTTAATTTTGCTTTTGTGGCTTGAACTTTTAGTGTAATATGTAAAAAATCATTTTCAAGGCCAATATCCAGGAGTTTTTCTCTTATATTCCCTTCAAAAAGTTTTATAATTTCTGGTCTTACATTTAGGTCTTTTATCCACTTGAATTTATTATGGTATAAGCTAAAGGTCCAATTTTATTCTTTTGCACATGGAAATCCAGTTTTTCCAGCGCCATTTATTGAAGAGACTATCCTTTCCCTATTGTGTTCTCTTGGTGCCCTTGTCACAAAGTAATTGACTGTATATGTTTGGATTTTTTCCTGAGCTCTGTATTCTGTTTCACTGGTCTATGTGTCTGTTTTTATGCCAGAACAATACCACTTTGATTACTATAGGTTTGTAATATAATAAATTATATAATATAATCAGGAAGTATGATGCCTCCAACTTTGTTTTCCTTTCTCAGAATTGTTTTGTTTATTCAAGGTCTTTTATGTTTCCACACAAGTTTTAGGATTGTTTTTGCTATTTCTGTGAATAATGCCATTGGGATTTTGATTGGGATTGCATTGAATCAGTATATTGTTTTGGGTAGTATGGACATTTCATCAGTATTAATTTTTCCAATCCATGAACATGGGATATCTTTCCATTTATTGGTATCTTTTTCAGTTTATTTCATCAGTGTTTTGCAGTTTTTGGTATACATATCTTTCACTTCATTGGTTGAATTTATTAAGTATGTTTTTGATGCTATCATAAATGGGATTGTTTATTTCTTTTTCAGTTAGGTAATTATTTTTGTATAAAAATGCTACTAATTTTTGTGTGTTGATTTTGTATCCTGCAACTTTACTGAATTCATTTATTAGTTCTAACAGCTTTTTATGGACTTGGGGTTTTTTACATATAAGATCATCTAATCCACAAATAGAGATAATTTTACTTCTTCCTTTCTTATTTGGGTGTCTATTGTTTCTTTTTCTTGTCTGATTGTTCTGTCCAGTACTTTCGGTACTATGTTGAATAGAGTTGGTGGGAGTAGGCATTCCTGCCTTGTATCACATTGTAGTGGGCAAGCTGTAGTTTCTTCTTATTGATTATAAGGTTAGCTGTGGGTTTTTTCATAAAATAGCCTTATATTATGTTGAGGAACATTAATACCTAAACTTCTGAGAGTTTTTTTCAAGAAAGGATGTTGGACTTTTTTGAATGCTTTTTCTGCAACAATTGAGATGATCATGTGGTTTTTATCTTTCATTTTGTTAATGTCATATATATCACATAGATTGATTTGCTTATGTTAAACCAGTCTTGCATAACAGGGATAATTCCCACGTGGTCAGTTTATATAATCTTTTTGATGTATTGTTGGATTTTGTTTCCTAATATTTTATTGAGGATTTTTTGCATTAATGTTCACCAGTAGCCTTTAGTTTTCTTTTCTTGTGATGTCTTTATCAGGTTTAAGAATCCAGGTGATGCTGGCCTCATAACATGTGTTGGAAAATATTCCTGCTAGCTCTGTTTTTAGAAGAGTTTAAGAAGTATTGGTGGCTCAAGCCTGTAATCCCAGCACTTTGGGAAGCCGAGACGGGTGGATCACGAGGTCAGGAGATCGAGACCATCCTGGCGAACATGGTGAAACCCCGTCTCTACTAAAAAATACAAAAAACTAGCC
>NW_012115333.1:2184631-2200429 GCF_000951035.1 Colobus angolensis palliatus | reverse complement strand
TTTAGTAGAGACGGGGTTTCACCATGTTAGCCAGGATGGTCTCGATCTCCTGACCTCATGATCCACCTGCCTCGGCCTCCCAAAGTGTTGCGATTACAGGCGTGAGCCACCGCTCCTGGCCATCTCTTTTAATTTCTTAAGTGTCTTATAATTTTTTCACTTTCACTTTCATTCTATTTGAGCCTTTTCTATTTTTGTCTTAGACTGGCTAAAGATTTGTTGATATTGTTTATTTTTCAAACAACCAATCCTTAGTTTTATTGATTTTTTTTCTATGGTTTTTCTGTTCTCTATTTGATTTATTTCTGTTCTTATTTTTATGATTTCTTACCTTCTAATTTTTGGTTTAGTTTGTGTTTCTTTTATTAGTTACTTAAGGCATAATATTAGACTATTTATTTGGGACCTGTCTTAGTTCATTTTTTGTTGCTATAACTGAATACCACAGACTGGGCAATTTATAAAGAAAAGATAAATGTTTCTTGTAGTTCTGGAGGCTGGGAAGTCCAAGATTGAGGGGCCTGCATCTTGCAAGGGCCTTCTTCCTGTGTCGCTCCATGGCAGAAGGTGGGAGGACAAAAAAGTATGAGAGAGCAAGATGGAGTCAAACTGTCTTTTGTGACAAGCCCACTCTCACAATAACTAATTCACTCTCACAGTAATAACAATCTATTCATGAGGGCAGAGCCCTCATTACCTAATCATCTCTTGTAAGGCTCACCTCCCATCACTGTTGCACTGGGGACTAAGTTTCTAACACTATGAACTTTGGAGGACACATTCAAACAATATCAGGATCCTTCTTTTTTAATGTAGGCTTTTATTGCTATAAACTCCCCTTTTAGAACTGCTTTTGCCATATCCCATAGGTTTTGGTGTGTTGTGTTTTCATTATCACTTGTCTCAAGATATTTTCAAGTTTCCCTTTTGATTTCTTCTTTGATCCATTGGTTGTTCAGGGCATGTTTAATTATTTGTGAATTTTCCAAGATTTCTTACTGTTATTGATTTCTAGTTTTTTTATAATTATGGTCTGAAGTGACACTAGATATGATTTCAGTCTTTCTCAATTTATTAAGACTTGTTTTTTGGCAGAACATGGACTATCCTGGAGAATGTTTCATGTGCATTAGAGAAAAATGTATATTCAGCTGCTCTTGGATGGAAAGATTTTGTAATACATTTGTTAGGCCCATTTGTTCAGAAGTACAATTTAAATCCAGTATTTCCTTATAAATTTTCTGTCTGGTTGATCTACCCATTGAAGAAAGTGAGATACTGAAGTTCTCTACTATTTATTTATTTATTTATTTATTTATTTATTTATTTATTGGACATGGAGTCTCACCCTGTCACCCAGGCTGGCGGGCAATGGTGCGATCTTGGCTCACAGCAACCTCCACCTCCTGGGCAAAGAACTTCATGACTAAAACACTAAAAGCAATGGCAACAAAAGCCATAATTGACAAATGGGATCTAATTAAACTAAAGAGCTTCTGCACAGCAAAAGAAACTACCATGAGAGTAAACAGGCAACCTACAGAATGGGAGAAAATTTTTGCAATCTACTCATCTGACAAAGGGCTAATATCCAGAACCTACAAAGAACTCAAACCAATTTACGAGAAAAAAACAAATAACCCCATCAAAAAGTGGGTAAAGGATATGAACAGACACTTCTCAAAAGAGGACATGCATACAGCCAACGGGCACATGAAAAAATGTTCATCATCACTCACCATCAGAGAAATGCAAATCAAAACCACAATGAGATACCATCTCACACCAGTTAGAATGGCAATCATTAAAAAGTCAGGAAACAACAGGTGCTGGAGAGGATGTGGAGAAATAGGAACACTTACACACTGTTGGTGGGATTGTAAACTGTTTCAACCATTGTGGAAAACAGTGTGGCGATTCCTCAAGGATCTAGAACTAGAAATACCACATGACCCAGCCATACCATTACTGGGTATATACCCAAAGGATTATAAATCATGCTGCTATAAAGACACATGCACACGTATGTTTATTGCGGCACTATTCACAATAGCAAAGACTTGGAATCAACCCAAATGTCCATCAGTGACAGACTGGATTAAGAAAATGTGGCACATACACACCATGGAATACTATGCAGCCATAAAAAAGGATGAGTTTGTGTCCTTTGTAGGGACGTGGATGCAGCTGGAAACCATCATTCTCAGCAAACTATCGCAAGAACAGAAAACCAAATACCGCATGTTCTCACTCATAGGTGGGAATTGAACAATGAGATCACTCAGACTCTGGAAGGGGAACATCACACACCGGGGCCTATTATGGGGAGGGAGGAGAGGGGAGGAGGGATGGCATTGGGAGTTATACCTGATGTAAATGACGAGTTGATGGGTGCTGACGAGTTAATGGGTACAGCACACCAACATGGCACAAGTATACATATGTAACAAACCTGCACGTTATGCACGTGTACCCTAGAACTTTAAGTATAATTTTAAAAAATTAATAAATAAAAAACACAGTGATGAAAAGCAAAAAAAAAAAAAAAAACCATCTTCAGGTTAACAGATTCTTTCTTCTGTTTGATCTAGTGTGCTATTGAAGTTCTCTCTATTGTATTTTTTTTTATTTCACTGATTGAATTTTTCAGCTCCAGGATTTATTTTTGGTTCTTTTTAATGATAACTGCCTCTTTGTTGAATTTATCCTCAGATCATAAATTATTCTCCAATTTCATTGAATTGTTTCTATATCTTCTCTTGTATCTTGCTGAATTTCCTTAAGATTAATATTTTGAACTCATTTTTAGGTAATTTGTTTCATTTATTTGGGGTTGATTATTGGAGAATTATTCCATTCCTCTGGTAGTGTCATGCTTCCTTGCTGCTTCATGTTTTTTGTGTCCTTGCATTGATGTCTGTGCATCAGATGGTGTAGTCACCTCTTCCAAACTTTACAGAGTGGCTTTTGTATGGGAAGACATTCACCTGAAGATGGGCCTGAGGGTGACAATTGAGCAGACTATGGTGACTCTCATTCTATTTGGGCACAATGGTGTAGTCTTTGTGCAGCTTATTTAGTTGTAATCAATGTCTGTGATGACTGCAGGTGCCTCAGTAGTCTAGGCTATTGGAGTTTGTGGCAGCGATGGTGGCTTCATAGGTTATTAGGGCAAGGACTGTAGGGATCCTCCTGGTCTTACTTTTCCCACAGTGGGGTGTCTGAGCTGTAGGTATCTGTGTTGGTGTCAGATCTGACGTGGCCAATAGGCAGCCACAGTAGTACCTGGATCCAGGACACAGTTGCTCAGAGTAGCTGTGAAGGTGATTTCCTGGGCTCAGGGTCTTGTGAAACTATGGTAGCACCCAAAACTTGAGGCATACGTTCACTCTCCAAGGCATAAATGACTGTGGTTTTCCCATTAACCAGGGACTGTTGCTCTATGGCACACTCCAGAAGCTTGGGTCCAGGGGGCTGTGATATAGCTGTGGTTCTGGCCAGCTGATTCCAAGCTGCTTCCAAGCTGATTCTGAATGGGGGAATAGGGTGGCAGAGGCAAGGTGTTTCTTTCCCTTCCCTAAGCAGCCATCCTGGGTTTGTGTGCTTCATAGGTTTTCTGCTGCTTCTTTGATGTTCTCTGGTGCTCTCCTTTAGTCATTTCTGTCAAAAATGTAGTCGTTTATTCATTGTTTTGTTTTTTGTGTTTGTGTGTGGTAGATAAAACAGTACTGGGAACTTCTCTTTGGCCATCTTGCTAATGTCATTCTTTTTTTCCTCTCAATCACTAGTCTTTTCAAAAGAAACTCCATGTGTCACCTATTAGAGACACTTATACAAAGTTTTTCTTCCCCTAGTAGATTGAAAGCTCCATGAAGCCAAAGACTAGGTCTTAAATATCCCCTATTCTTGCCCATAAATCCTAATACATAGAAGAAACTCAGTAATTATTTATTTATTGAACAGTGAATAATAGCACTTCTGCCAATTGGTAAGACAGGCATAAGATGGTATTTCCTGACTACTGCTTGTTCACTTTTGAGAAAATTCTTCCCTGCATAGTTTGCATTCATAGGTCTGGATATGTGAATGTAAGTTTTAGAGTTGTAGGGGGAACTTAGATCATGTTATACACCTACCACGTTTTTACATGGGAAAACTGACGTTTTGTTTAAGGTTACCATGCCAGGTTTTTCTCCATTTCATATTTTTCTTTTTATCCATTTATCACATATTTGAGTACCTGCTATGTATGAGCCCCAAAAAGCAAATGGCCCATTTCCTTTATGAAGTGAGAGACAAGGTCATTTTCTGAAAAGTGTGGAGCTGGGGAATAGTGCTCTGGAGGACTGAGAAGATTGGAGAATTTTTAAAAGTTGTGGCAGAACGTGAAAAAGAAAAACACAGCAAGATTGGTGAGCAGATTTCAGGAGTCTGCTGCAAGTGATTTTTATTTTATGTATTGAAACAAATCTGCCTGTTTAACAAAACATGCCCCATAACTTGGCTAGTGGATACAGGCACAGAGAAAGTGAATAGTAGGAATGATCAATGGGTAGAATTTGGCCTAGATGAGTACAAAAACATCATTATCAATAACAATACCATCATCATAGTGAGTTAAGAGGTTTTGTGGCTTTGGCAAGAGTGTAACAGCATTGATACACTATGGAACCTAAGCTGGATAGGGAAGAAAGTAAAGAAAATTTTGATTAATACGGAGAAAGTAGAGGAAGAAGGGTCAGTGAACTAGAGGTCTTGATGACCTGAAAGAAGAGTGATAGTAGGAATAGTTGAACCAGCAAAGCTGGAAGTTTGTGATCAGAGAATTTCATGTTTGAATTAGTGATTTTGGAGATGGAGTAGGAAAGGGTGATGGAAACTTCCAAGGTGTACAGAATGAGTGACTCATGTGGAGTGGAAGGATGAGGTCATTGGAAATGAAGAAGTTAAGGAACTGAAAGGTCAGCATATTCGGTATGCTCTACCACACTTTCATGAATTTATCTTCCTTTTAGATGGTAACAAAAATACATCCTACACCCAGGCAATTTTACTGTATTCAAAAAAAAATCATTTAGAAGCAAAGTTATTGGTGTGAGGTAAATATATTCTATAGTCTGAATCAATTCATGAGATCTAATAATGTTGAGTAACTATTTCCTCCATGATCAGTTTTACTATGAAATTAATTGTCTGAATCAAGCTTTGCCTTAGGTGGAGGACGGGGTCTTTATTAGTGTTCACAAGAGACATGTTTAAATGTCAGCTCTAGGACAGCTATTCTAGGCTATTCAAAGTCTATTCTCCAAGGAATTTGAAGAGCTCTCAGAATGGATATATTAAATTAGCTGTTGCAGTAAGAAAGATGTGGAATTTTCAATCTCTGCCTCTTTGCTATCCCCTTTGTCTTTGGGATGGTCAGATTCCCTTTTCTAAAAAACATTTCCTGGAACCCTGCTGCCCCATCAAGCTACCTCTCAATTCTCTTCTTCCTTTCCTTGCTATAAATATTTACTTTTCTCTTTATTTATTGTAAACAGCTAATTTTTATTGAACAATATTGTAGGAAAAGCCTATCTATCTATCTATCATCATAATATATAGCTTTTGTTATTTGGGGTATATTTTTCTCTGTTACATATGTACCTTTTTTCCCCATAGTTTGAATCACAAACTATTAAGTCTTATGAGGGTAGAAGGTCTGTCTATTTTGTCTGTCACTATATATCTAGTATATATGCCTATCACATAGGAGGGACTCCGTAATCAAATGTGAAATGAATGAATGGTGTATATTTTAAATTTGTATTTTGATTTTTTTCTATTTAACATGATAAGTATTTCCCTTTTTCTTCAGTCTTTATTATATTCAAAAAGTATTTTATTGTTTTAATAGATCATAAATCACTACTTTTTGTAGTTGGACATTTCAAGTATTTTACAATCGTTTACTATTACCAACAACCATGTAATGTACAACCTTTTGCATTAATGTATTTGCTTGCTGTTATTCTTTCATGGAACAATTTTTTAAAAGTTAAATTCCAGGGAGTGGGATTACTGGGCAAAAGTGAGCATTTTCGTTCTGGTGAGCTTGTTGAAAGAATTGAATACCTTTTGCCTTTGTGTCCTGACTCCTTCCTAAGTGGCTTGGAATTTGGCTCCTGCCTCTACCACTTCAAAGAAATACTTCTTCCAATGGCTTCCTGTTTGCCAAATCAGCCTGTTTGTTTTGAGCTTTAAGAACCTTCTTGACTTTTCTTGTAATGTTTAATACTAATTTACTACCACCTTCTACTCTCTTGGTTTCATGACATGTCATTATTTTGGTTCTCTTGCTGCCTCCCTGACTGATGTTCTTCCTTGAACCCCTGAAGTGTGACCTTTCCCAAGGTTCTGTCCTGTCCCCTCCAACACTATTATCTCTGTTTTATTTTTTTCTTTTTGTGAAACAGGGTCTTGCCTTGTTGGCCAAGTTGCAGTGTAGTGATGCGACCTTGGCTCACTGAAGCATTGACCTCCAGGCTCAAGAGATCCTCCCACCTCAGCCTCCTGAGTAGCTGGGACCAAAGGCACACGCCACCATGACCAGCTAATTAAAAAAGAATTGTAGAGATGAAGTATTGCTGTGTTGCCCAGGCTGGTCTCAATCTCCCAGGCTCAAGCAATCTGCCCTCCTTGGCCTCCCAAGGTGTTGGGATTACAGGCGTGAGCCTCCGTGCCTGGCTTCTCTCTATATTTTAGTAACTCCCAAATTATTATATCTAGCCCTGACTTCATTCTTAAGCTTCAGATTTGCGTTTCATTTCTTGATCTCCCATTAGTGTTCCATATTGTATACTCATCATATCTAAAAATGAATTAATTTCCACCTTCCAAATCAGTTCCCTGTAACTATTCCGTTTCTGATAATGCTGTTGCCATTCCTAAAATCTGGACACCATGGAGACATTTTGATCCTTCCTCCTCTTTTGCTCCACCTATTCCATTAGTTGCCCTGCTATATAAATTCTAATTCTTCACTGTCCCTAACGTTTTTTTTTCAAAAAAATTTTTCTGAATTGATTCATTTATTTAACAAATATTTATTGAGAACTACAGTGTACCAGGTACTATTTATGGCACCAAGGATATAGTAGTGAACATAACAGACAAAAATTCTCGCCCTCGTGGAGCCGATAGTCTAGAGGAGGAAGACACACAAGCAGATAAGTAAAACACATAGAATGTCAGATAATAAAATGTTCTATGGAGAAAAATTAGGGAAGTTGGTGAGAGAAGGTCAGGACAGGATGTGTATGTATATGTGCACATTTTTAAATTGGGTAGTCCAGGGAAGCTAACTGAGAAGGTGATATTTGAGCAAAGATCTGGAGACAGTGAGGAAAGAGCCAGGCAGATATGGGAGAGGATAAGGGAGCATTCTACGCAGAAGTAGCAAATGTAAAGGCCCTGAGATGGGGGAGAACATGAGTGTTCCAGAAATAGCAACATGGCCATTGTGACTGAAGCAGAGTGAGTAAAAGGAAGAGTAATAGAGGTGAGGTTAGAGAGGTAAAAGGACAGAAACAGATGATGTAGGGCCTTGTAGGTCATTGTAAAGACTTTGGCTTTGTGTTATGAGTGAAATAGGAAGCCAATGGAGGGACTTGACCAAAGGGATGACCTAATTTGACCTATTTTATTGGTAGGAAAACTTTAGCTGTTGGGTTGAGACCAGACTATAGCAGGGCAAGGGTAGAAGCAGGGCATAAGTAAGGGGGCTATTGCAGTAAGCTAGGTGAGAGTTGATGGCCTGGACCAGAGTAGTGGTGGTGAAAGTGGTGAAAGATTGTTGGATTCTGAATTTATTGTTGATTGAACGTGGCATGTGAGAGGAAACAGTGAAGTCAAGGATATCTTTGAGATTTTAGCCTCGAATGGAATAATGAGTTTTTCTGTGTGTGTGTGTGTGTATTTAATCTCTAATTTCTTAGATGCTCATAATATGTATTTTATTCTGTCTATACTGTAATTACTTTTCATCTGGGCTGTATCAATAATCTTGATAAAGGTTCAGTGGTGAATCAGATCTCCTCTTCCAGCCTCTCTTCTCACTCCAGTTCACCCTTTATAAAGTGAGGAACTAATCATATCTTCAGTGGTTTCCCATTGCACTTAATTCAGCAGGTGGACTCGCCTGTCTTGGATTTAAGGCCCTCCATAATATGAACCCAACCTATTTCTTTGGCTTTATCCTTTGCTATTCCCTTGTATCTTCCAAATAAAGTGGCTTGCTGCTCCTCGAGTTTAGTGTTTATCAACATGTAACACGTTATAGATGATGCTTATTTGGAATCACATAATGATTAAGAATATAGACTTCTGTAGCTGGATGCCCCAGGTTTGAATCATAATTTCATTTCTCATTGTGCCTTTGGACAGTTTAACCTCTATATTTTAGTTTTCTATCTCTAAAATAGGGATAATATTAATAGTAATCTACTTCATAGAGGTGTTTTGAGGATTAAATGGGTTTATATTGAAAACACAAAAACAGTGCCTGACCAACATGTTAAGTGCTCTAATATTTCGGCTGTCATTGTTATTATTGTTACTATTTTTATTGTCTCTTTCTCTCCCCACTATAATATTAGGTCCCTGAGGGCAGAGATTTTTATCTGCTTTGTTTACTGTTCTATCCCTATTGCCTACAACAGTGCCTGGCATATAATAATAATAGTAATAAATTCTCAGTAAATATTTATGAAATGAATAACTGCAGTTTCCTTAGCCCAAGATGTCTACTACTGCTGTCTCTTCCCCCTACTCTCTTCTCTTAAGAACCTGTCCAAACTACAAGGCTTATCATGAATGCCATGTATTCCATGGAATACTTCATGATTTTCTGATCCTTCTCCCCAAGCTAAGTTTAATTTCTCAATTCTTTGAATTCCCATGATAACTTACTTACGGTTTTCTTATGTCTATTACATTTCTTTGCCTTTCATCTTAGTCATTTTTATCTAATCTCGCTTACTAGATATTAAGTTCTTAAACCACGGACTGTGTCTTATTTTATATCCCTTGTGATGCTAGTATAATGCCTTGAACATGGTAGATGCTCAATAGACATTTGCTGATTGAACTAAATATGTTTTACTATTTATATACTTAGTTGTGTACAAATTTTCAGATTTCTAAGTCATACTTCCAAGGTCTGTGCAATTTATTTCTTAGGTATCCTAAATGTTCAAGCTTAGAAAGACTATGCTTTTTTTATCTGCAGTTGCAGAAGAAATAGATTTGTCTTAAATCTTGTTTTAACTGCCTAAGGACCTTATACCAGATTATGAAATTGTCCTGCATATATGATTCTAAAGGGGAAGGTTTATCAAATATGGCAATATACAGCTGGAATTCAATCATCTAGTAACATCACCTAAGAACTCAGATTTAAAAAGGCTTTGTGCAGATAAAGTATGTGTCACGAGATCCATGCACTTAAACTCATGCATGTTATATAGTGTAAGCTGAAATACTCACTTATGATTTATTTACTCATCATTATGCTTAAATCATGATTATCAGATTTCCTAGCCAACAGCTGTGGAGAAGTCATTTAGAAATGTTAACAAGGCTCATCGAATAGTAGGAGGGAGAGACAGCTGACTCTAAGGAAGGAGACAGAAAAACCAAAAAACAACCAGGAACTCATAGCAGTGTGGGGCTAATAGCCCTATATGGCTTAAATAAGTCTTGAGGGCATCAGTGTGTTATAACATAGCTCAGTAATTGATGTTCATAATAATGACCCAAATTCATCAAAAACAATTAAATTGTGATCATCTACTATGTTCTACTTGTAAAGATAAGCAATGAGTATTGAGTGTTTAGATTTCCATCCAAAAGATTAAATTTAAAATGGTTTTGTGTATAAAGTAATAAACCCTGAACTAGCTGGATGACTTGACTAACTCCTTCCTGAGTTACAATCAAGGTTTTCCTTCATTCAATATATACCTTTCTGTTCAAGCCCGTCTAACTAGAATTGAAATGCAATGGTAAGGCAACATGAGGCAGGAAATCTATAAAAATGAATTGTTTATTCACACTACATTTATAAGATAGGAAATACGATTATAGAACAGATGTTGACTGATTGAAATGCTGTATGCTCAATCATGTTATTGTTTATTTGATAAGGAATGCCATTTGTTTAGCTTTGCTCATTTATTCAGTGGTTGTGTCCTGGAATTTTATTAGATGCCATATAGCTTTATATCTTGGCCCACCAGAATGCTGAGAGAATCTTAGCTTGAACGAAACTGGATAAGAAGTTGAAGCTGTTTAGCTTTGGGAGTGAAGATGAGAAGACTTTAGTTTTGAAGGTTTTCCACTTGAAATGTCTTTGTTTTGTTTTATTTCATTTATATATGGGTGCCGGAACATAAAAGTGACTAATAGTCTGGAAGTACTCATTACTTGTTTAACTTTATTCTGAAAACCTTCATCTTCCTAAAAGTCTTTCAGTGACTACCCAGGGAGAGATCGAGAGCCAAGAAAATTTCCTGAAATGGAACCATTTATAACTGATGTGTTTCTGAATAATGGAGAAAACTTAAATTTAATTTTAAAAGTACTACAATACTAAACAGCTCTTATATTTGAAATAAATTATTCACCTAATTTTTTGTTCTCCTTTGGAGCCAGTTAGCAAATATCTTTTGTGTTGCAGTGAGATTACAGCAAATGATTTCATAGGAACATTTATTTAGATTTTGTATTTTATTTTATTAGTTGATAATATCTGGGCCTTTATGATATAGAAACTAGTACAATAAATATTTGAATGAATAGATTTAGGAACCAGATAATTTGGAAGGATAATTTCAAACCTTGAATGAAC
The DNA here is from genome assembly GCF_000951035.1 of Colobus angolensis palliatus. Classification (NCBI taxonomy): domain Eukaryota; kingdom Metazoa; phylum Chordata; class Mammalia; order Primates; family Cercopithecidae; genus Colobus; species Colobus angolensis. The sequence continues at coordinate 2,189,541 of NW_012115333.1, read as the reverse complement.
TATGACATTTAAAACCAGCATCTTGGATCATCATGTAACATATTGTATAATACACTTTATAGTGAAATAGATTTTAAAATTTAATATCTTAAGCAAAATATTTTAGGAAGAATTTTTCTTTCTTTTAAAGAATAAGATAAATAGGTTTCTAGTTCCCCACATCCAAATATTTTTGTGTCCATTTTACCGTGTTGATAAAGGCAGAAGAGGGTTTTTAATTGTTGCTAATGCAGAATAAGAGTTGTTAACCTCTACGAACTACATAACCAAACTAAAGTCAGTTCAGAAGGATGTGGTATCTTATATAAATGTAGTATGTTACGCAGCATTACAAGTTCCTTATAATCTCTACAAATAGCTTTTAGAATTTACTAATTGATTTAAAAATAAAAAAACCCAATGCATGTTAACAGAAATAACGTAAATAGCATTTTACAAACAATAATTTCTCTACTTCTTTTTTTTTTTTTGAGACAGAGTCTTGCTCTTGTTGCCCAAGCTGGAGTGCAGAGGCACGATCTCGGCTCACTGCAACCTCTGCCTCCCAGGTTCAAGCAATTCTCCTACCTCAGCCTCCCGAGTAGCTGGGATTACAGGCGCCTGCCACCATGCTTGGCTAATTTTTGTATTTTTAATAGAGACAGGGTTTCACTATGTTGGCCAGGCTGGTCTTGAACTCCTGAACTCAGGTGATCCACCCACCTTGGCCTCCCACAGTGTTGGGATTACAGGCGTGAGCCACTGTGCCCGGCCTGAAATGGCATCTCTTTCTCTGAAAATGCATGATGGTAAAGAATACGATGGCCACTAGTATAGTTTGGTGTCCCTGCCTTAATCCATGCAAGGCACTAACAGTTTTTCCACCACTATTTTTTTAAAATAGCAACTTTATTAAGATATAATTTACATACCATATACTTCACCCATTTAAAGTGCTAATTCATTGGTTTTTAGTACATTCACAGAGTTGTGCAACTATTATCATAATCAATTTTAGAGACACAAAAGGAAACCCTGTACCTATAAGTAGTCACTACCCATTTTTCCTGAACCCTCCCCTCTTCCAGCCCCTAGGAATCATTTATCTACTTTCTGTCTCTATAGATTTGACCATTCTGGACATTTCACTTAAATGGAATCATACAATATATAATCTTTTATGATTGGATTTTTCACTTAGCATAATATTTTCAAGGTTCATCCATATGGTAGCATGAATCAATATTTCATTCTTTTTATGGTTGAATGATATTCTATTATATGGTTATATTACATTTATCAATTCATCAATGGATAGACATTAGGTTATTTCCATTTTTTGCCTATTATGAACCACTCTGCTCTCAATATTTGTGTACATGTTTTTGTGTAAACATTTGTTTTCAATTCTCTTGAGTATATACCTACAAGTGGAATTGCTGGGTCATATGGTAACTCTCTGTTGAACTTTTTGAGGAACTTCTAGACTGTTTTCCAAAGTGGCTGCACCATATTACATTTCCACAAGCAACATATGAGGGTTCCAATTACTCTTCATCCTTGTCAACACTTGTTATTGTCTATTTTTTATTATATTCTTCCTACTGAATTTGAAGTGATATTTCAATTGTGGTTTGGATTTGTATTTTCCTGAAGACTAATGATTTTTTCATGTGCTCATTGGCTACTTATATATCTCCTTTGGAGAAATGTATTTTCAGATCCTTTGCCCATTTTTCAATTGAGTAGTTTTCTTTTTTTTTTTTTTTTAAGTTGTAAGAGTTCTTTATATATTCTGGATATGAGTCCCTTATCAGATATTTAACTTGCAAATATTGTCTTTCATTCTATGAGTTGTTTCTTCACTCTTATTTGTGTGAAGAAAAAGAAAGGGAGTATTGCCATCTTAACAATATTAAGCCCTCCAGTCTATGAACGTGAGATGTCTTTTCAATGACTTAGATCTTCTTTACTTTTTTTCAACAGTGGTTTGTAGTTTTCAGTATAAGTTCTACCCATCTTTTGTTAAGTTTATTCCTAAACTTTTATGCTACAAAGTTTAATGTCCAATTTATCTAATTTTCCTTTTGTGGCTTCCCCTTTAGGTATCATTTTGAAGAAATTATTGCCTAACCCAAGGTCATAAGGATTTACATTAATGTTTTCTTCTAAGAGTTTTATAGTTTTAGCCTTTACATTTAGGTCTGTGATCCATTTTTTATTTTATTTTATTTTATTTTTATTTTGGCAAGCCTGTATTGACAACCTGCACTGAGGGATGCATTGATGCAGTCAATATCTGAAGATGAACTATTAAAAAATAACTGTAAAACAGTGTCTTAGGTTAGGGTCCCTGAGAAATACACTCTAAGATGGAGTTTAGAATATAAGCAATTTGTTGGGGAATGCACTCTGATCAACCCCTGCAGGGACGTGAAGGAAAGCATTGAGCAGTGGAAGGAGTCGAGCTGTTAGTACAAAGTCTTCACAGGAGCTCTGGGGCTGGGATGGCAAAATGAGAATACTCTGACGTTGAAGGGGGCCTTTGTACCCTACCCTCTTCACAGACTAATCAAGGGATTTGTACTGCCCTGGGAAAAAGAGGTTCTTTCTGGACAAGGGTAATTTCCTTGAGGGATTTGGCTGAGACTCAGTACCTCACTCCTGAAGCAACGAACAGGACAACATGCACCTCACAATGGCAGTGTTAATTCTCAGTGGAGGAACTGTGTTGGGATATTATGGGGGAAAGAAAAGACAATTAGTATGTGGATATGCCTCTATGTCAGTGAAAACTTTCATAGAAGAGGTGATACTTGGACTGCCTTGCAATATGGAGGTGTATTTATCAGGTAGTATAGAGAAATAGTATTCCACAGATATACATAAGCAAAGCCTGGTGCTTTTTATTTATTTTTTTTGAGACAGAGTTTCCCTTGATCACCCAGGTTGCAGTACAATGGCGTGTTCTCAACTCACTACAACCTCCACCCCCTGGGCTCAAGCAATTCTTGTGCCTCAGCCTCCCAAGTAGCTGAGATTACAGGCATGCACCACCGTGGCCGGCTAATTTTTGTATTTTTAGTAGAGATGGGGTTTTGCTATGTTGACCAGGCTGGCCTCAAACTCCTGGCCTCAAGTGATCTGCCCATCTTGGCCTCCTGAAGTGCTGGGATTACAGGCTTGAGGTACTGCACCTGACCCAAAGAAACATATGTCACTCACAGTGGCTTAGAGTGTACGATCCAGGAGGAGGATTGAAGAGGAGGATAGTGAGGTGGTAACAAAAGATGAAACTGCAGAAGTAGCAAGGTCTAGATTATGGAGAGGTAAATGGCATGCCCAGAAGTTAGTATTTTATTCTAACAGCAAGGCAGGCCTTTAAGCAAAGGAAGATCTTGTATGATCCATGTTTTATTTAATTTTTATATGTGGTGTGAGAAGTGGATCCAACTTCATTCTTTTACTTGTGGATATCCAGTTTTTCCAGCACCATTTGTTGAAGAATGTTTTTCCCCTATTGAATTCTCTTGGCACTCTTGTCAAAAATCAATTGATTGTAAATATAAGAGTTTATTTCTAGACTTTCAATTCTACTCCATTAATCTATATGTCTGTCCTTATGCCAGCAGTACTACACTGTCTTGATTACTTTGTAGCTTTGTTGTAAGTTTTGAAATCAGGAAGTATGAGTCATATGACTTTGTTCTTCCTCTTCTTTTTTTTTTTGAGACAGAGTCTTGCTCTGTCACCCAGGCTAGAGTGCAGTGGCGCGATCTCGGCTCACTGCAAACTCTGCCTCCCGGGTTCAAGCGATTCTCCTGCCTCAGCCTCCCACGTAGCCAGCATTACAGGCGCACGCCACCGTGCCTGGCTAATTTTTGTATTTTTTAGTAGAGACAGGGTTTCACCATCTTGCCCAGGCTGGTCTCGAACTCCTGACCTCATGATCCACCCACCTTGGCTTCCCAAAGTGCAGGGATTACAGGTGTGAGCCACCGCGCCCGGCCCAACTTTGTTCTCCTTTATCAAGATTGGTTTTGGCTATTCTGTGCCCCTGAATTTCCATATGAATTTTAAGATCAGCCTGTATTTTGATAAGGTTTTGTTTAATCTGTAGATCAATTTAGGGAGTATTGCCATCTTAACAATATTAAGTCCTCCAGTCTATATTGTGGGATATCTTTTTCGTTTACTTAGATCTTCATTACTTTCTTTCAACAGTATTTTGTAGTTTTCAGTATAAGTTCTACATGTCTTTTGTCAAATTTATTCCTAATGTTTTATTTTATTTTGATGCTATTGTAAATGGGATCGTTTCTTAAATTTTATTTTTCAATAGTTCATTGCAAAAATAGAATTAGAGCTAATTTTTAATATTGACCTTGTATACTGCAAGCTTGCTAAACTTGTTTATTAGCTTTAGTACGGTCTTTTTGCGTGTGTGTGTGTGTGTGTGTGTGGATTCCTTAGACTTTGCTCTATGTAATATTATGTTATCTGCAAATAGCGATAGTTTTCTGGATGCCTTTCATTTCTTTTTATTGCATAAGTTCGTAACTATAACCTCTAGTAACAATGTGTTGAATAGAAGTGGTAAGAGCAGACATCATTGTCCTGTTGGTGGCAAAATATTCAGTCTTTTGTCACTTAGTATAATGTTAGCTCTGGGTCTTTCCTATGTACCCTTTAATCTGGTTGAGGAAGTTTCTTTCTTTTTTATTTTTTTGAGATAGAGTCTAGCTCTGTCGCCCGGGCTGGAGTGCAGTGGCAGGATCTCAGCTCACTGCAAGCTCCGCCCTCCGGGTTTACGCCATTCTCCAGCCTCAGCCTCCCTCCCGAGTAGCTAGGACTACAGGCACCCGCCACCTCGCCTGGCTTGTTTTTTGTATGTTTTTTAGTAGAGACAGGGTTTCACCGTGTTAGCCAGG
>NW_012115333.1:2143907-2183616 GCF_000951035.1 Colobus angolensis palliatus | reverse complement strand
AAAAAAATAGCCTTTTGAACAGGGAAGTAGCAAATTAATCATTTGAAGGCAGCTAGTAACCCCTATATAATGGCCTCACTGACAGTGTGTTCTTGGCCATATGTTTCTTAACCTCCTGGAACCTCAGTTGCCTCATCTATAAAATGGGGTGATATGGCTTGCCTCATAGATTTGTCTTTAAAATTAGATGAATTAACGTGTAAAATCTCTAGCACAATACCTATTTATGACAGATATTATACCTTTCAGTGAATGCTCATATCTTTTTCTTCCATATTATTGTGCTGACCCTGGTTTTACTGCATTATTCTTCAGTAGCCAGCTTTAATTTAATAAAGTAAACATTAAAAATGACTTATCTTTTAAAGTCTAAAAAAATATTTTTGTACTTTTTCTTCTACCATATAATCAAAATGATACTTATTTTCACTAAAATTTAGGCATACAACCAATTTCAGAGTGTAAGCAGGTGAAACGGCGGTTTAATATTAATCATAGATGAATGTAAAAGCACAGCTGAGATTTTACATAATAAATTATCATGCTCTGTATTATTTTCGTCTCTTTCTCATCTCAGTAGTAATTTTATTTCCTATTAAATAGCCATAGAGATAATTTCTTTCTTCTTAAAGTAGAGCACCATCTCTCAGATAACTTTAACATTTCTGAGACAATTCTGACCTTTTAATGAACTTTATGATAGTTCAGCAGTGTTATAAATAATGAACCTGAAACTCTAAAAAGTTATCAAAACTTCTTTCAAATTGTGGTATATAATTTATTCAAGTAGAGAAAGGTAACTCTAATCAATTTTTATATGTTATTAAAAGTTTCTACATCCTATTAGTAGGATTTATATTCTCTCTTTCCTAAGTATCTTTTGTCCTAACTTCCTCCATAGGTATGCACCTTTATTACTTGCCTGTAACTTGAGGAAATAAGAACATTTCTTCTAGACTGTGAGTCAATGAAAAGTGACTCCCCTATGGAAATAGGAATTGAATGCTACAGTCTCATGTATGAACTCGGTATTTGGCCTAGATATTTTCCCTTTCTCTGAAATGAGGAAAATGTTATGGCACCTCACTTCACATTTGCCTGACCATCTGTTGTAACATGTATCTTCATGAACCCTCTTTACTGGTTTCACTCTATGGATTACCTGTAGAGCAGGAATAATTGAATTGACAAATAGAGTTATGATTAGGTTATGATAGAACCTCTCTAGCCCAGCCTAACACAAGTAGATCACAAAACATCTTTATTCTAACACCGATGGTAGGAATATCAGGGATGTCAGTAGAGTTCCCAGGGGTAACTTTCACCTCAATAGGTCTCCAACTCCAACCAGAAGACAGGTTTTGCCATGGAAAACAGAGAGTGAAAACTCATGAATGAATGAGAAAAATTCATTCTCAAGAGACCTGCCTTAGCTAGCTAACACACATCATTAGCAATGCGATCTTTTTTTTTTTTTTTTATTATACTTTAAGTTCTAGGGTACATGTGCATAACGTGCAGGTTTGTTACATATGTATACTTGTGCCATGTTGGTGTGCTGCACCCATCAACTTGTCAGCACCCATCAATTCGTCACTTATATCAGATATAACTCCCAATGCAATCCCTCCCCCCTCCCCCCCCATGATAGGCCCCGATGTGTGATGTTCCCCTTCCCGAGTCCAAGTGATCTCATTGTTCAGTTCCCACCTATGAGTGAGAACATGCGGTGTTTGGTTTTCTGTTCTTGTGATAGTTTGCTAAGAATGATGGTTTCCAGCTGCAATGCGATCTTAATGGAATTGTTAAACATCTGCAAGCTTCAATTTCCATGAATGTGGGTGATGATAACAGGATTGTTGAGAAATTTTAATAAGATAATTAATGTAAAGTACTTAACACAGTGCCCAGTTCATTGTAAGGGATTTTCATCAAGTTTTGTCAAAATAATTTCTCTCCTATGACCCACTTGGGTGTTGTAACAGGTCCGTTAAAGCTTTCTTTTACTATATCTGAAATTTTTGTCCTATATTCTTTAGATCAGTGCTTTTATTATTGATGGTTTGGGTTTGTGTCCCTACCCAAATCATGTTGAATTGTAATCCCCAGTGTTGGAGGAGGGACCTGGTGGCAGGTGATTGGATTATGGGGGCAGATTTCCCCTTGTTTTTCTCAAGAGAGTGAGTGAGTTCTCAGGAGATTTGGTTGTTTAAAGGTGTGTAGCATCTCCGTCCTTGTCTCTCTTCCTCCTGTTCTGGCCATGTAAGATGTGTCTGTTCACCCTTGCCTTCGCCATGGTTGAAAGTTTCCTGAGGCCTCTCCAGCCATGCTTCCTGTACAGCCTGTGGAACTGTGAGCCAATTAAACCTTTTCTCTTTGTAAATTACCCAGTCTCAAGTATTTATAGCAGTGCGATAACAGACTAATACAACTATTTAAGATAGCTTTTATGGGTCCTCTTACTTTTACCTCTATGCCCCAGTTTTTTTCATTCCTTTCTTTTATGAGTGATTTTCAGGCTTTTTATCGTTTTGGAAACCCTACTTGGATCCTATTCTCAGTTATTTATTTCTTTTAAAATGTAGCACACAGAACTGGACCCCATACTTGAGAGATTATTTGTCCAGCCTAGCCTTCCTTTAGTTCAGCTATTAGACTTTTATCAGTGTAGACTAAAATTACTGTAGAATTTTCTTTTCAGTGGCTATTTTATGACCTTGTGGCCAGATCAAAAGAACCATTTTTGAGATAAGAGACATATCTGAAATCATAGTTCTGAACACTGATTCAAGAATTGTTTTCTTCAACTCTGAATATTTACATGCTGGTTTCATCAGTAATCTATTTGCTTAGAGACTGATTTACTGGAAAAATGAAAACAGCATTTGTAATTATATATTAGACATTTTATTCTTATACTTATGTACCTAGATTTGATTGGTTAATTTATAAGCACCAACATTTTCCACATTTGTTGTTCAAATTTTATTTAGGTGGACTAGCTTATAGACCATTGACTTCAAATGGAATTGCGAAACTAATCTTTATCTGAAGTTTAGGTGATGAAAGGCTTTCTTTGCCAAGCAAAACTAATGATACTCCCGAGTTAAATGAAAATGGCTTAACATGGAAACCAAGAGTGTGTTGCCTCCTCAGCACTGCTTTCTTTCTCTGCCCTCTGGGAGGAGGGGAGAGGGTTTATGGGGAAAGGCTGCAGGAGTCAGAGCAGCCAACCTATGGCTGACCTGAATGATATTGTTAAAGGTAAAATAAATTGCAGAAGAAAGAGAGAATCAGTTTTTATTGGAATTTAGACGCCATTACTTTTCCTTGGATGATTCAGAACACACTTTTAAAGGAGAAATGTAGAAGAATAAGAGGGAAGCACTAAGGATTGAGCCTCTTTTTTACCACACTTTAGATGATGTCAGAATTATTTTGTTACATTGTTTTAAGATGTGAATGCTTACTCACTCTAGTATATAGGACCATTATTTGCAAATATTTAAGGTTTTTTTTTTGCTTCTGGAAAACCTCAGCTCCCTAGACTGCATTCTCTGTATCTCAATTTCCTTATTTGTAAAATGAGGACAGTAAGACTACATAGAATACTCCCTAACTTCCCAGTTACCCCATAAGGTAAGTCTTTTGTCTCTAAACTACTCTTAGGACCTCATATACTGATTTGTGTAAATTGTGGTTACTTGTGTATGTGTTTTTTGTTCCCTACTAGATTATAATCTCTTTGAGGTCAGAGGCTAGCTGAGTTTTCATCTTTTTTGATCTTCATAGTTCCTTGGGTTAAAAACGTCAGTGAAATCACAAGAAAGTAATCAGAAATATAATTGGGCAGGTGGAACAAATTTGTTAAATCTGTTTGGGAAAACAATAACTGGTTCTTAAATAATAAATCAGCCTCAGGTTCACTGTTACATAATCAGGGTGGGAACAAGGGAGAGGGGAAAGTATATGTTTCTGAAGATATCTGAGAACAGAAGCCCTGCCTTTAATATGGTTGATTTCATTGGATAATGGAGGAATCTCTTCCTAGTTATGTCCAGAAAAATTGGTGAAGCTTGTCATTAGCTGTACTGTGATGCAGATATGACTTCAAAGAATCAGTTCACTTCATCTTGTTATGTTGTAGCAGAAAGCAGTATTTCACACTATCACAAAGCAAGGAATTTGGGTATAAGATTAAAGTCTACTATGTTCTGCATGGACAGGCATAATTTCTATTAAGTATTGATCCTTAAGGCAAAGCTAAACAGATATAATTAGCATAGGATTTTTATTTGAAAATATTGATTTTCTACCCTCTTTCTCTAAAGCAGAGACTAAAAGTGTCATAGAATCTCTGGGTTAGAATGGAGATAGAAGTCATCCAACTCAAGATCCCATCTCCTTTGTCAATCACTTCTGCAATATCTCCATCAAGTTCTTACCATCCTAGGCTTGAAATGTGTCAGCAATGGAGAACTTGTCCTCATGGGAGATAGCTAATGTCATTTGTAGGCTGATCTAGTTGTTACAAAAGTCTTCCTTATTTAATACTGCAATAATAAACTCTGCCATACCATAGTTATTCAGATGGGAGAAAGATCCCCACATCCCCCTGACTAGTCTCCAACGCCCCAACTCCAGACTAAACATGCTTTCAACTGTTCCTTTGTTATTTTGTTGCACTTTCCACACTGTATATTGTAGTCATAGTTTGTAGCTGTATTTTTACACATCCTCTGAATTGTGAGCTCCTTGAGGACACAAACCACATGTTATCTTTGAATGCGTCTGGTATATAATGCCTTTGAGTGAGAAAAACATGGCATTAAATCTCTGCATTATCTAGGCTACTCTTGTTTGGATGTTCTCTGAGTTATCCTTTATTAAACATATATTTACTGAATGCCTTTCTGTCAGTCAGACACTGTGCCAGTATTTAGGAATATAATAGTGAAAGAGAAAGATATAGTTTCTGACTTTGTGAAACTTAAAATGTGTGAGATACAAGGAAATGGGCAGTACAAAACAAGGTGATAGGCTGCACTAAAGGAAGGATATAGTACATGGTTTCCAACCAAGGCTTTTGGGATCAAAGAAGGCTTCCCCCCCCCGCCCATTTTCTTGTTAAAATGGGGAAAATATTTTAGATGTGGTCTGACCAGCCCTGATGATCACAGTTTTGATCTGAGTATTTCTGGATATATATGTTATTGTAGGTTAAGGTAATATTTGCCTTTATAATGCTACTACATTATTGTTCATTCATTCAATAAATATTTATTGAGCACCTATCATCTCTTTAAATGTTTAGACAAATTAAAGTTAAAGATTATACTTTTAGGGATCATTTCTACAGTTTATTACTGGAGAAGTTTCTTTGAATGTGTAGAGCACTAAAAAACATATTATCTCCCGAGTGTAAAGCTGCCTCTTGGTGTTGGTTTACTTCAATTGCCATTTGCCATTAATGATTGTTCTTCTTTTCTTTTGGGAGAGTAAGAGACAGAGGACACAGTCTGGGTGGGGAAAAATATTAAATTTAGCAGTCTAATTGAGCAAAGAACTATTCATGAATTGAGCAACCCTCAAAACGAGAACAAAGGGAGGGGAGAGAAGGAGAAGATGACAGGGTTGGCAATCACTACTCTGCTTTCTCTGTTTAACCACCATGACTATGACAGCTCTTCCTCACACAGGACGAAATCAATCTGATCTCCAGAGAATAGTTTAGGTGAGTTAAGTGTGTACCTAATGACATACTATACTGAAAAATACTTTATAAATTAAGTGCTATATATATGCTATAATTATAATAATAATATTTCCACCTAATTCCTCCCAGTAAAACTTCATTCTCTTCCATGTCACCCAGCTGACACAGTACCTCTGATCATACCCTTCTACCATATCACATCTTCTCACTTCCCCATTGTAAATAAGCTTCATGAAGATACAATCCAATTGATTCATTTAACTTTGCCAATTTTAGTTTTAGATGCCACTTGTCCTTTCAGTCTTTCCGGAAGACTGAGGGTGATAAAGACAATGATAATGCCATTGTGTTCATGACACCTTATTCAATTGCTTTATAATTTGTCCAGTAAAATAGTACTTCTATTGCTGGAGATTTCTCCAGGAGTGCTCCGTAAAGGAAATACATGTTTTAATATCCTTTTAGCTACTGTTATAGTATTGGCCTTCCTACATGGAAAGCTCCTATCCAATCAGAGAATATAGACTATTATGAGAACATACTCATATCCCATTTAAGATGGCAAATGAATGAAATTCCTCTGTAAATGTTCAAATGGCCCATCAGAAAATAGAAGTGTACCACCTGAAGTTTTTATTGTCTTCCAAGGATTACGGGTTTGACAAAGCAAACATTGGTTATAAACCATTTTGGCAATTTTAAAATAATCCCCACACTAATATTTTTTCATAATTGGCATAATTTTTTTATACTCCATGATGAGTTATGGAGTACAGAAGTTTTAATAATGAAGGCTTTAAAGACTTGAGAAAGACCAGGTGACCATCTGTGCCCTCCATGAGTCCATGCTTAATACTGAATTTATATTCTTTTAAATATCAGATTTGTTTCTCCAATTCAGGTGTAGCACTGTTTATTAAATAGGGTAAAATAGGTATTCTGACCTCAATCAGTCTTAAGGAGTTCTTTTAAATTGCGTATCTTAACAATTTCAGTACTGGCTGACTTGGTGTGAAAATCTGCCAAAGCATTTCCTTAGTATTTAATAATTGTTGTTCTGCGTTTGGGTTAGCAGTTTTATAAAACTAGTTTCTTCATTAGAGATCTGGAAATTCTCACCTACTCTAATGGTATGATATTAAAGTTATCAGAAATCTGTACTTGTCAGAGTCCTTTCCATGAATCTCCTTGAAGACAAAACACTTTAGGCTTATAGTTGCTCAGGAAAGTACCAGAGTAAACAACCATCTGTGAATAACAAGGCTTAAAATGGCCATGAATAAAGACCTGTTGAGAGTTCACTACAATGTTGATGCAATTGACAAGGAAATTCAGTTATTTTTGCTGCATACAACATTTTAAGATAACTAGATTTATGACTTATCATTATACCAGGACTACTAGTTTTCTATGAATTTTATACAATTTCTGAAACACATATTAACAACACATCCATACAAATATAACTCAAAGGGTTAGCTTTACTTATTGTTTGATGACACTTTCCATATAATTTAATATATCAAGTAAGCCCAGTTAGTTTATATTTATCTTTTCATAAAGAGAGGTATCCTTTTGAGATGTTCCAAGGGCCTATCTGGAAAATCCCAAAGTTAGTTCAAAGTCAAGAAAGAGACTTAAGAATTTGATTTTGTGAAGTTTGTCAAAAATATCAAAGGTTTCAGCCTGGCATGGTGGCTCATGCCTGTAATCAAAGCACTTTGGGAGGCCAAGGCAGGTGGACTGCTTGAACTCATGAGTTTGAGACCAGCCTGGGCAACATGGCAAAACCCTATCTCTACTAAAAATATAAAAATTAGCCAAATATGGCGGTGTGCCCCTGTAGTCCCAGCTACTTGGCAGGTTGAGGCAGGAGAATCGCTTGAACTTGGGAGGCGGAGGTAGCAGTGAGCTGAGATCGCACCACTATAGAGAAAGAAAAAGAAAAAGGAAAGGAAGAAGGAAGGAAGATAAAGAAAGAAAAAAATATATATGGTTTGAAACACTTGATCAAAATATGATGATAAGTGACTGTGAAATAACAGTAATCATTTAAATAGAGTGATAGTTAAAAGACTTTAAAAGGCAAATATAGAAACATGGTTGTACAAAAATCCTTAGCTCTTTTAGAGGACTCAGTTTTCCTTCTTTCTTTTTTTTTTTTAACGGAGTCTAGCACTATAGCCTGGGCTGGAGTGCAGTGGCACCATCTTGGCTCACTGCAACCTCCACCTCCTAGGTTCAAGCGATTCTTGACTCAGCCTGCTGAGTAGCTGGGATTACAAGTGCCCGCCACCACGCCCAGCTAATTTTTAGAAGAGACAGGGTTTCACTATGTTGGCCAGGCTGGTCTCAAGCACCTGACCTTGTGATCCACCTGCCTCCTGCCTCAGCCTCCCAAAGTGCTGGGATTACAGTCATAAGCAATTGTGCCCAGCCTCAGTTTTCTTAAGTAATCAAAAACCCAATATAGAATGTGAAGCACAAGGAATCATCTTGATAAAGCACAGAAACTTTGTTCCTAGGCCAGTTACCTACCAAAAAGGTAAAGAAAAAACTTTCAAAATTTCCTATTAAGAGCAGATCAAAGGCCGGGTGCAGTGGCTCACACCTGTAATCTCAGCACTTTGGGAGGCCGAGGTGGGTGGATCACCTGAAGTCAGGAGTTTGAGACCAGCCTGACCAACATAGTGAAACCCCATCTCTAGTAAAAATAGTAAATTAGCTGGGCGTGGTGGCACATGCCTGTAATCCCAGCTATGTGGGAGGCTGAGGCAGGAGAAATGCTTGAACCCAGGAGGCAGAGGTTGCAGTGAGCTAAGATCACACCATTGCACTCCAGCCTGGGCAATAAGAGCGAAACTCCGTCTCAAAAAAAAACAGATCAATATTCCAAGAAAGCCTTATTGTTTCAACACAAGGTACCAAATTCTAGTTTTGCATCAGTGTACATTTGGTAGTAAGGCTCAATTTTTAGAAAAACTTGTGAATAATTCCCTTCTAATCTTAGCTTGATCACACATAAAATTACTTTCATAAGATTCATCTTCCACAAGCCTTCTATACTCTTTTTATATTTCTTATTTTTCCTATACCTTTTGGTTTCTCATTTTGGAACAATTAATCATTCTACTTTAGGATAAAAGTTACCCTCTTCTTTTTTTCTTCCATACCTCATAGCTTCACTTACTAAAAACATGTCTTACTTTACTCACATACAATAGTTGTTTTCCTTTTATTTCTATTTTAAATTACCATATATTGATTAGGATTTTCACCTCTTAGTAACCTTAATTTCTAGTGAAAACCCAGGAAGTAAAACCATTTAAAACTCTCTGTTATATACAAACATTTTATGAATATGCATTTCATAATTTCTAGAATATGCGCTTCCTCATAGAATAATTTTTTCATGTTTACTAACAGACCCAAATAGCATACCTATACTGTTTGAAAGCAAGATGCCAAAATATGTATACTTTAAACTTATGTTTTGTAATTAATAGTTTGGTATTTTTAACTTACTTAGAAATGACCTAGACATTTCATGAATATGTATTACAGTAATTCCTCCTTTACTGCAGTTTCAGTTATCTGTGGTCAATTGCAGTTCAGAACTAGGTGAGTACAATACAATGAGATATTTTGAGAAAGGGAAAGTGAAAGGTTCTTACATTGGTTCGAACCCCAAGAGCACACACAACACGAGGCAGTGTGGACCAACACGCTGTTTAAATGAGCGCCTGGGTGCAGGCGGGCTGAGGCCTAACATGGCGTCAGCACCAAATGAGGACGGGGCAGGGGTTTTATAGTCTCCTGTAAACAGAAAGTGTCTCAGTCTGATGTAACTGCTACACGGTACCCTGACGGCCTCTCTCTCAGTCTTCAGGGGGTATGTGTCTTCTGGCCATCTGTCTTCCTGCTTCTGCTATCTTGCTGAGGCATGCTGCTGGTGCAAGTGGTCTTGCGTCTTGGGACTGGGCCTGAGAAGGGAGGAGTTATTCATTCCCTTAAGCTTTCAGTCCCCGGGGAGAATCTTTCATTCCCATCTATTTGGTTATAGAGAAAGGTTTTCCCTTTTCTATAGGGATGACTTTCTCAATAACTACTTCAGGTGTGACATGGGGGGGTGGTGTGGGCACCTTGGAAACAAAGAAAAACTTAATTTTGGGGGTATTCTTGAGAGACGGGCTGGTATCCATCCTGTCGTTGCAGCAGGAGCATCATCTGGATTGTCTGGCGGTTAACTGTAGTTTCAACAAGACTTTTTATTTTATTTTATTTTTTTTCTTTTTTCTTTTTTTTTTATTATACTTTAAGTTCTAGGGTACATGTGCATAGCGTGCAGGTTTGTTACATATGTATACTTGTGCCATGTTGGTGTGCTGCACCCATCAACTCGTCAGCACCCATCAATTCATCATTTATATCAGGTATAACTCCCAATGCAATCCCTCCCCCCTCCCCATGATAGGCCCCAGTGTGTGATGTTCCAACAAGACTTTTAATAGCTTTTATTATTAGTGGACTAATACAGGGGAGAAACAGGAGGAGCCCAATGATGAAGATTACTGTCCCTACTAGCGTTTTAAATCCTCCTAAATTAGAGAACCACCCTCCAGGTTTGTTGGGTCCCATCCCTTCCAGGATTGGACTGGTACATGGGCTACTTTTCTGATGTTTGAAGTAATTTCTAGAACTGCTTTTTTGTTATCATCTATGTTGAGACAGCAATTAGAGATATTAAACTTACCACAGACCCCACCCTCTTCTGCTAATAAGTAGTCTAGTGGTATCCTGTTTTGATAAATTGACTCACACATTTGGTTTTGTTGTTGCAGGAGTATTTCCAGGGCTGAGGAGGTTTGGTTAGTGATTATCTCTAGAACTGCCTATAGTCTAATTATTCTATTTAGCATATATATGGGAGTGCGATAACCCCAGGAACCATCCTCAGCCCAAGTGGCAGGACTGTGATATTCGTTGCAGAGGCCATTTGTCCTTTTGCCATCTTTGGTTTCCTCCTGCCTTTAAGGACTGTTTTTCTTTGTTTAGGTTATTATATACAGGGACTCCGAGAGGGTTGCCCACTGTTAATGTTTTGGAGGAAGGAGTATCCTTGGGGGGTGAGCTTGACCCTGGTGCGATGGGTCCAGTGGAGGAGTCCTTGGACACTCACTGCAGTTGGCATGCTGAGTATCACAGTGTAGGGCCTGTCCACTTTGGTTGTAGCTTTTTGTGAGGGTTGGGTTGGCAGATAAACACATCTGTGCCTGCAAGACAGTTATGTTGAGAGGACAAGGAGGTGTCGACAGGGAAAGGCATGGCCTCATTTGCTGCTTCACAAATAAAAGACAGTGTCTGAGTTAAGGAGAGGAGGTAATTCCCGAGTGGCTCAGAGTCTGGTAAGGGTGGAGGCCCTAAAAGAAAAGTTCAGCCATACATGATTTCAAAGGGACTATAAAAAGAGGGTGCTTTTGGTGTTGTGCAGAGTCTCATGAGGGTGAAAGGGAGATTTTTTGTCCACGACTGGCGGGTTTCTAGAGTTGGGCTTGGTGAGTTGGGCTTTAAGGACAGAGTTGACCTTTTCAACTTTGCCTGAAGATTGGGGCCTGTAGGGTGTGTCGAGAATCCATTTTATCCCCAAGGATGTAGAGACGCCTTGGCTAATTTGGCTGATAAAGTCAGGCCGTTATCAGATTGGATGGATATTGGGAGTCCAAAATGGGGAATTTTATGCATTATGAGAGTTTGTGTGATGACATTTGCACCTTCTGAAGTTGTTGGGAAAGGTTCTACCCACCCGGAGAAAGTACAGACAAAGACTAGAAGAAAGCGGAGCTGTTTATCGGGTGGCATGTGAGTGAAGTCTACTTGCCAATCTTGCCCAGGTGCCTGGCCCCGGGCTGGAAAAGGTGGGTAGGAAAAGGCAGCAGCTGGAGGGAGCCCTGGGGTGACACTGAGTGGCAGATAGAGCAGGACTGGGTGATTTCTCGAACACGACTGGAAAGGTGAGGACAAGTGAGAATAGGGCGGAGAAGTTGGAAGAGAGGTTTGTACCCGACATGGAAAGAGTTGTGGAGACTTTAGAAGATAGGAATTGTTTAAGAGTGAGGAAGAATGAAGCACCCTCCCTTGATATACCATGGTCCTTGTTTTTGAAGGTTTTGGGCTTCGTAGTCCTCCTTTTCTTCTGAGGAGTAAAGAGGAGAGAACAAGGACAGGGACAGAGCATGGCTGGGTTTAGATAGGAGCTGGTTAGCATGGTGACGTGGGGAGTTTCTATGAATAGAGCATACAATTGGAGGAGCCATGGGGCAGGGATGAGACTTAGTACACTGTGGTGAGCTACCATGTCTTCGATGTTATGGGTTGAATAAACTGTTAGGTTGGCATGGAGAGATAGTTTTATGCTTTTAAGAGTAAGGACAGCAGCTGCCACTGATGCTTGGAGGCAGGCAGGTCATCCGAGAACTGTGGCTTCAAGCTGTTTAGAGAGGTAGACAACAACCTGGAGGGTGGGTCCCTTAGACTGGGTTAGAACACCTAGTGCAACTCCATGCCATTCGTTGGTATGGAGGGAGAAAGGTTTGATGAGGTCTGGGAAAGTGAGGATGGGGGCTGAGATGAGAGCCTTATGGAGTAGACGGAAAGGTTGGGTAATAGGTTGCGCAGGGTTTAAAGGCTCATGGAGAGGGCCTTTAGCAGCTTGGTATGACAGTTTGGCAAGTAGAGTGAAGGAGGGAACCCAGAGCCTAAAATATCCCGCTAGTCCTAGAAAAGAGATAATTTCTTGCTTAGTTTGCGGAGGCAGGAGGAACTGGAGGAGGGATATGTGGTCGGTTGTGAGCCCTCGGGTTCGTGGGGTAAGAGCTAGGCCTAGATAGGTGACTGAGGGGGTGCATATTTGGGCTTTCTTAGGGGAGACCTGATACCCCTGTTCTGCCAAGAAGTTTGAAAGAGAGATAGTATGGGTGTTGCAGTCTCTTTGAGAGGGGCTACACAGGAACAGATCATTAACACATTGAAGGACAGTGGATGGTTTTAGAGATAAGGTACAGAGGTCATGAGCAAGGGCCTGCCCAAAAACGTGGGGGCTGTTTCTGAAACCTTGAGGTAGTATGCACCATGTGAGCTGGTGTGAAAGGTGAGTGTTGGGGTCTTCCCACATAAAGGCAAAGGGATCTTGAGAATCAGGGTGTAAAGGAATTGTGAAAAAAGCATCCTTTAGGTTTAGAACAAAAAAATGGGTGGTATTGGAGGGAATTGCAGAAAGTGAAGTATATGGGTTAGGAACTACTGGACATACTGGGAGTACAGCTTGGTTAATGAACCTGAGGTCCTGGACTAAGTGATAAGTTCCATCTGGTTTTTTGACAGATAGAATTGGTGTGTTAAAAGGGGAGTCTGTTGGGTGTAGTAGGTGACTGGCGAGGAAGCGAGAAATTATAGGCTTTAGGCCTATGAGGGCTGCTTGGGGGATGGAATACCGCTTCTGTGATAGGAACTGGGTGGGCTCTTTAAGGGTAATCCAGACAGGGATGTGGTGTTTTGAGACTGAGGAAAGAGGTGTGGAAGTATCCCAAACGGCGGGGTTAACTATGGATGGGGGTTAAGGAAAGGTTGCATGTTTTAAGGTGGGAGGTTGGAGGAGTAGAAGAAAGTTAGAAAGTTACAGGGGTCTGGGTTGATGCGTTGGGTACTATGGGGAACGTGGAAGTGGAGAGTAGTGTGGAGTTTTGAAAGGATGTCTCTGCCTAGGAGCGGAGTTGGGTATGAGGGCAGGACTAAGAAAAGTAAGTGAAGGAAAAGGTGTGCAGGAAGCAGAAAAGTGGAAGGGTGGCTCAGGGTTTGGAGACTTGTCCATCAATTCCCATAACAGAGACTTGGGAGGACTAGGTGGGTCCTGAAAAAGTAGGTAAAGCAGAGTAGGTTGCCCCAGTATTAATTTTAAAAAAGCATACTGGCTTACCTGTCACCATCATAGTTACACTTGGCTCAGATGAAGAGATGGTAGTTGCTGGGCCGTCTGTTCCAGGGCACCGTCAGTCTTCAGCGGCAAGGCCGATGAGATCTGAGTAGGAGGTTTTGGCTGGCTCAGGAAGGAATGGGGGCGGTCCTTGTCAGGGCCACTCACAGTCCGACTTCCAGTGGGGTCCTCCACAGAGAGGGCACAGCCTGGTGGGCTTACCTGGGTTTGGGCATTGTCTGGACCAGCGGCCCTCATTGCCACACTTGAAACAGGCACCAGGTGGAGATGGATTGCTAGAAGGATTCTGTGTGGAGCTGCGGCCCGTGGGCCTGCAGGGCCCCTGATGGTGGAGGCAAGCATTTAAAACTTCCTGTTTTTGCCTTTTACTTTCCTCATCACAATTGTTAAAGACTTTGAAGGCAAAATTAAGAAGGTCTTGTTGTGGGATTTGAGGGTCATAGTCAAGCTTCTGAAGCTCACGCCGGATATTGGGGGTGGATTGGGAGATGAACCGAAGGTTTAAAATAGTGGTCCCTTCTAGGCTGGCTGGGTCTAGGTTGGTCTACTTTCTCATGACTTCAGTTAAACGAGAGAGAAAAAAGTCTGGGTTTTCATCAGGACCTTGGGTGATTTCTGAAAGTTTTTCATAGTTGACTGCTTTATGGACACCCTTTTTGAGTCCTGCAAGGAGACACACAATCATGTGGTCTTGATAGCAGTGTCCAGGGGCCCCCTCTTGATAATCCCAGTGGGGGTCCTGGTTGGGGACTGCCTCTGTGCCAGTCGGCTGGGCAGGAGCTTGGGGATCAATTGTATCAGCATATACCTGAGCTAGAGTCCAGATAATGTCCCAGTCTTCTGGGGTGAGGGTGGAAGAGAGGATAATGTAGTGGTCATGCCAAGTTAGTTTATAAGACTGGGTGAGGTACTGAAACTCTAATATAAGAGGTAGGGTCTTCTGGAAATGAACTGAGTCTTTTGTTAATTTGAGAGAGATCAGTGAGGGAGAAGGGAACATGAACTCTAACATGCCTTTAGTTCCTGCTACTTCCCAAAGGCAGCACTCTAGCACAGGCACTGAAGTAAGGGTGGGGCATGGGCCAAAGATGGTGCCTGAGCGAGTATGGGCGGGAGAGAAGGAAGAAGCCGGAAGTGGTTCCTGCTGAGGGTTTGAAAGGGGAAGGGGTGTTGAGTTGATAGGCAGTGGAGGATAGATAGGGGTGTAAGG
Organism: Colobus angolensis palliatus; assembly: GCF_000951035.1. NCBI lineage: Eukaryota > Metazoa > Chordata > Mammalia > Primates > Cercopithecidae > Colobus > Colobus angolensis. Next base: position 2,168,700 of record NW_012115333.1, on the reverse strand, counting down.
TGGCAGGATGGGTTTACAGGCCTCAGGAGAGGGCGGTGGGAGAAGAGAATGGGTACAGACAATACTAGAATTGTCCTGAGGAGAGGATGGTGTAGGAAAAAGAAGTGGATACTCCTGCCTGGGAAGATGGCAGCTGGGAAGATGGTGGCTGAGAGGATGGCGGCTGGGAAGATGGTGGCTGAGAGGATGGCAAATGGGAAGATGGCGGCTGAGAAGATGATGACTGGGAAGATGGTGGCTGAGAAGATAAAGAGGAGGCTTGGGGGGTTAAAGATGGTTGAGAGAGAGGTAGGGGCTGGGAGGGGTGGACAGCAGTCTGCTGGATCCAACAAGGAAAAAGAGGTAGGGTCGGGAGGAGAAAGGCAATCAGGGCTGCGAGAATGGAGGAGAAGGATTTGAACAGGTGAGCAAGAATTGTAGAGGTCAGGTTGTGATCTGAGTGCAAAAAGGCCTGGACATAAGGAATTTCTCCCCATTTTTCCAGCTGTCAGAAATAATTGCTTAAGTCAGTTAAAATTGTAAAGTTGAATGTTCCCTTTGTGGGCCATTTGGACCCGTTATCTAATTCGTACTGTAGCCAGACTGAATTGCAAAAAAGACAAGGTATTTAGGGCAGATATCTTGTCTGAGGCCTAAGGTTTGCAATTTTTTTTTTTTTTTTTTTTTTTTTTTTTTTTTTTTTTTTTAATGAGGCAGCCTAGAGGGCTGCGTTTGGAATGGAAGACTGGGAATTTCCCATAACGTAGGATAGGCTCCGGAGAACAGGGAAAGGGAGACCATCTTGGATGGCCAGAGGGAGATGATAAAAGGATCATTTGTCATCGCTGCCTTTTTCGTTCCTGGAACAAGATCAAATGGCTTAGAAGCATCCCCCTAAGACCAGATGATCAGCGAGTGCCCGGCACACGCCGGAAGCTTCTTGCACCAACGTTGGATTTTCGGACTGGAGAAACCAAGAGAGGCGGTGCAGATTTTTCCCTGTTAACCGGGCTCCCGGGAAACTTTACCGGTAGGTGAGATCAGTGACTGATGTGCATGCACAGAGAGCCGACTGGAAGCTGAGGAGCTTCCTTTGTCCGGCTGCTGTGGCCTGCTCTCCGGGGTGGAGGCGTAGGTCCATGGGGGACGTAGACCGGAGCCCCTCCCGGTTTTTGGCACCAGATGAAAGGTTCTTGTACCGGTTCCAATCCTGAGAGTGTGCCAATAGACAACATGAGGTGGTGTGGAGCAACACGCTGTTTTAATGAGTGCCTAGGTGCAGGCAGGCTGAGTCCTAAAATGGTGTCAGCACCAAATGAGGATGGGGCAGGGGTTTTATAGTCTCCTGTAAACAGAAAGTGTCTCAGTCTTGTGTAACTGCTACATGGTACCCTAATGGCCTCTCTCTAGGTCTTCAGAGGGTACGTGTCTTCAGGCCAGCCCTCTTCCTGCTTCTGCTATCTTGCTGAGGCATGCTGTTGGCGCAAGTGATCTTGCGTCTTGGGACTGGGCCTGAGAAGGGAGGAGTTATTCATTCCCTTAAGATTTCAGGCCCTGGGGAGAATCTTTCAGAGAGAAAGACCGTATCTATATTACTTTTATTGTAATATGTTGTTGTAATTTTGGTATTTTATTATTAGTTGTTGTTAATCTCTTCCTGTGCCTAATTTATAAACTAAATCTTATCATAGGTATGTATGTGTAGATAACAATATAGTATATATAGAGTTTGGTACTATCTTTGGTTTCAGGCATTGATGAAAAGAGTTGAACTCTGTAAAACATTTGAAGAGATTTATTCCGAGCCAAATATGAATGACCAATGGCCTGTGACACAGCCCCAGTAAATCCTGAGAACATGTGCTACAGCTTGGTTTTACACATATTAGGGAGACATAAGACAACAATCAGTTCATGTAATATGTCTATTGATTTGGTCTGGAAAGGCAGGGCAACTGTATGCTGGGGCTTCCAGGTCATAGGCAGATTCAAAGATTTTCTGATTGGTAATTGGTTGAAACAGTTATTATCTAGAGACCTGGAATCAATAGAAAGAATGTCTGGGTTAAGATAAGAGGTTGTGGAGACTGGATCATGCAGACAAAGCCTCCACGTAGCAGAAGTAACAGGCTTCAGAGAGAATAAATTGTAAATATTTCTTATCAGACCTAAAGGGTCTGTTCTATCAGTTTTAAGGTCTCTGTTTTGATGTTAATGCCAGTCAGCTGTGCCTGAATTTCAAAGGCGAGGAGGGTATAATGAAGAATGTTCCATTATCACCTGAACTAGTTTTCAGGATAACTTCGGAATGCCCTTGCCCGTAGGCGAGGAGTAGGGGGAGTGGGTGGGAGGGTCCATCAGTGCATCCACTGGGTGTCTTGGAATTTATCTCCCAAGTATAAGGTGGGGACTACAGTACTTAATATAACATAGAATGACTTTAAGATTTTAAGTTACTGAAAAAGATTTTTGAAATTTTGACAAGTTTACTTAAACTTGTATCCCATTTACATTCATTTAATTTACTTATTCTTAACAATTCTTGAATTGCTCATTAAACAAAACTGGCCGTTGTAGGAGTTCAGGAAATACCACCCTAAAATATGTATATTGGTATATATATTTTTGTTATGTTGATGACTTTGAACTGAAGCACTTGAAAAACAGCAAAATAGGCCAGGCGCGGTGACTCACGCCTGTAATCCCAGCACTTTGGGAGGCTGAGGTGGGCTGATCACCTGAGGCCAGGAGTTCAAGACCAGCCTGGCCAACATGGTGAAACCCCGTCTTCTACTAAAAAAAAAAAAATACAAAATTAGCCAGATGTCATGGTGGGCACCTGTAATCCCAGCTACTCAGGAGGCTGAGGCAGGAGGATGGCTTGAACCCGGGAGGTGGAGGTTGTAGTGATCTGAGATCTGAGATCACACCATTGCACTCCAGCCTGGGCTACAAAAACAAAAAACAAGAAAAACAGCAAAATACAGAGGCTTTCTGAGTTCCCCCTCCATCTGCCTAAAGACTACAAAATGAATTCAATTGCCCTCAGTCCTCTGAAGATTAACTGTTATCACAAGAGAGAAGGCCAGAAGTCCATTGCAACCAGACAAACCTTGTCACAACATCATCTATTCTTCTAAGGGCCTATTCATCTTTCCCCAACACCATTTACTCTGAAGATACCTATTTTCTTTGACCTCTGACCATTTTACTCATTGTAGCAGTAGGGATTGAGTCAAGAGACCTTTGTCCTTTTTTAAAATGACCTGCCTGATTATTGCGCTAAGCAATTTAGTTAGGCTGCTCATTATATTTGTCTTTGGGCTTTTAAAATTTCTCCAAACTGAGGTAAATAGAATGGACTGGTTTGGGTCCCTGAAATGTTGGGGAAGCAACAGGGAGTCCCTGTGGTCCATCCATCCTTTGTTAGGTTCAACTTTTGTTTTAACCCCAACGCTGTCCATTTTAGTCATCTCATTTTTAAGAACCATCTAAAATTTTCTACGCCAAATTTGCATTTCTAAAGTGGTGGTTCTTAGGTAAAAGAAGGTAGAAAATTTATGTCTGAAAGGTACGGAGCTTAGATTTCAGCACTAATTGTCATTTGCTCAAACTGAGAAAGGAAGGTATAGATAAAGGCCCAGTTAAGACAAGATGGTCAAGAAAATCACCTTAAACAAAGGTAAGGCTTGTTATGTAAATTTAAGTCAATGCTTTCTCCATTGTAAGAGCTTCTAGTAAGAGTCCTGCCTCTCTTCCAGGTGCAGAGACAGAGACAGCCTTATAAATGGAGATTTCCTGTATAGATGTAAATTTATTTTATAAAACGTCTCAAAATAACTAAAAATAGGCAGATTCCCAGCCCAAGTTTTTAAATTAGATTACTGAGTTCAGAGTGGTTCCCATTAATGAACAGGGCAGACAAAGCATCTTCTATGCCAGCCTAGGATACATTTCACTATTGTTCTGAGTTTAAGATTTTGACGAAGGCACAAAGTGGTTAAAGAAGTATGCCACCTTTATCTGAGGGCTGAACTTCTCTAAACAACTTTTTTATCCTGAGATGGGAAAATAAGCAAAAAGGTTGATAAATTTAGGTACTATCGATGAAAAGAGTCAAACTCTGTAAAATATTTTTGAAGAGATTTATTCTGATCCAAATATGAGTGACCATGGCCCACAACACAGCCCTCAGGAGATCCTCAGAATGTGTGCCCAAGGTGTTTGGGGTGCAGCTTGGTTTTATATATTTTAGGGAGATGTGAAACTTCAATCAAACACATTTAAGAAATACATTGGTTCAGTCCAAAAGGCAGGACAACTCGAAGAAGGGTGGGGGTGGGGATACTTCAGGTTGTATGTAGATTTACAATTTTTCTAATTGGCAATTGGTTGAAAGAGTTATCAATAGAAAGGAATGTCTATGTTGAGATAAGAGGTTGTGGAGACCAAGGTTTTATCATGCAAATGAAGCCTTCAGGTAGCAGGCTTCAGAGAGAATAGATTATAAATGTTTCTTATCACACTATGTTGATATTAATGCTGAAGAGGCCTGATGAGGCATGTCTGACTCCCACTTCCTGTTATGGCCTGAACCAGTCTCTCAGGTTAAATTTTGAAGTACCCTGGCCTAGGAGGAAGTCCATTCAGGTGGTTGGGGATATCTTAGAATTTTAGTTTTGGTTTACAGTAGGCAGAGGAGGATAAAGAGAAAGATGGAGAGAAAGATAGAGAATAGTCAGAATCATCAGTCAACATAAAATATTTTCTCTCTCCAAACATCATGCTGACAAGAAAGAGGTAGACAGAGTTGGCAGAACATATAGTCAGCAGGGTTTTGAGAAGAGAGGTTTCAGTCAACTGAGAGGTTCCTAAGGGAGAAGCAAGAGTAAGTACAGAAAACAGAAAGAACTGATTCTTACAAATATTTTTCTGAAAATGGTCCAAGTGGTATTCAACAGGTTTGGACACAGGAATCTTTTAGACATAATTTGAAACCTCCACCATGGAAATATTCTTTTTTTCTCTCTGAGAGATTGGTTAATTATCATCCAAGGAGTGAAGCCTTTAGGGACTTCTTCTAGTGAGGAAATAGTGCAGGACAAAGTGAGTGAGTTCATCAGATGTCTTGTGTAAAAACTGACAATTTATTTTCCAATTCTCTGGCTGTTTATGATAAAGGTAGACATCTCAGAGCACAGGGTACTTTAGTTTGGGACCCCTTGTTTTTGGTTTAAAATTTATACCACAAGGTCCTCTTGGTCCCTGTAGATGTTGTAACTGTAAAGACACCCAACTGTTTGCCTTTTGTAAGGAGTTTTCCCACCGTGTAACTCTAAGTTACTCTATGTTCACCCATTTCTCTAGAAAAACACAGGTTCTATATCCATAGTTCTTATACATTAAATTTGCTAGAGTTCCACATGGAGGAGTTCTAGACTTTTTGGATCTAGATATTGTATGATTTCCTATCATATTCTAGTAACCTTACCTACCTATTGAACCTAGTCCAGTTTCTGTCTGATGCAGGCAGACAACTGTGGCACCACCATACAGTACCCATTCCTGTTTCTATTGTGACTTCTGAACCCATTGTGGATTAAAAAAAAAATGCTAAAATAAATTCGAGAGCTCAAGCAACAAATTTGTGGAGCCTAAATCTGAGAGAGAAATCACCCATGACCTCATTTGCTCTAACAGATCAGTGGGCATAATGGGCTCTGTTGGGTACCTTTACTTAGTCACTCAGTGCTACTGGGGGTCACTGCAGTTCTTCTTTGGATCCGACTTCTGATGCCAATCTGTTAAAAGAAAAACTTTAGACAAACTGAATTTAACGGAGTTTAATTGAGCAAAGAATGATTCACAAATTGGGCAGCCCTCAAAACCCGAACAGGTTAACAGAACTCTTGCCTGCAACATTTATGGACGAAAAACTGAGTGCCCTAAGAGAGACAGCTTGATTGGTTACAGCTCTGCTTTTGCCTTATTTGAGCATGGTGTAATCAGTTAGCTACCTTCAGTTGACTGAAGTTTGGCTGCTGTGATTGGTGGACACTCAGCTATTTGTTACAAAAGTATACTGCGACCTTGGGCTTTGAGTTAGCTTTTATGTATGTAGGTTTTAGTTCATCCGTTCATTAGGTAAGAACTCAAGTATGGCGGCCTCACACATGTATGAGAAGCTGTGCTAGGAACTGGGGCTATAACAGTGATTAGAGGTAGATTTACTATAAAGTGAATGAAGCTTAAATTCCAAGGCCCTTTACTTGTAGGGACATCTTCTAAGGCCCTATAACTAATGTTGTATTTGTAATTTTGTATTATTGTTCTTGAAGAAAATTCTGCAACTCGTATATATTTTAAGTCCAACAAAACCTGTGTCTGGCTAGGAAGAAAACAATGTTCCTGTTACCTGCTCCCATTTTGATGAGAGCTGGGGTGGGGGCAGACAAAAAATATAAAAAATAGATCTATAATATATCAAGTGGAAGCAAATACAGGAGAAACTTAGATAAAAAGTGAGGGGTGGGAGTTGCTGTCTCACTTATGTGGTCAAGAAATGCCTCTGTGATAAAGCAAGACCTGGAAGAAATGAAGGATAACATCATGCAGATAATTGGGAGAAGAATCAACTGGACACAGAAAATAGCATGTGCAAAGGTCCTGAGTCTAGAATGTGTTCTTGGTGTGTTTGAGGAATGGCAAAGTTGTCAGTGTAGCAGAAACAGTAAGAAATGAAGTCTGAGATTATGATGGTTCACTGGGCTTTTCCATCAACTTAAAACTCTTTCACAGATGCTGCTGTGTTTATTTAATTGTAAGTCTGGGCCTTTGTGAAAGGCTTTTTGTTTATGTTAGATTTCACTGTGTATGTAACAGCCAGTATAGTCTGTTAATCCTAATTCTGACCATTTAAATATCAGCTACCCTTGTGTGCTTCAGACCATCTGCAGATTCAGTCAACTATATGCTTTCTGTTTGGTTTTCAAACCATCAGTGGAAATCTTGAAGGATATGTGGCCTTTTAGCATTTGGCTAGGGACCATTGATTGACATTTAATCTTTCAATCAGTCTTGAGTATAGTCTTTGAAATGTTTACAAGTTCTCTCAGCTCTAATGTGGCACATCAATTTTGACTCTATAAAGCTATTGTGAGACACCGTCAAATACTTTCCTAAACTCAGGATATAAAAACAGTTATAGCACTCACCTGATAACATTTATATCAAAAGTAAAGGAAGGAAGAAAGGGAGGGGACGGTGAATGAGTTTTTTTCTCAATGAACCCATACTAGCTCCTAGTGTTCACTGATTTCTCTTTTCTTTAAACTGTCTTCAGCATCTTTTTTTTTTTCTTTCTTTTTAAATAGGGGGTCTCACTATGATGCTCAGGTTGGCCTTGACGTTTTGGACTCTAGAGATCCACTCACCTCAACCTCCAGAGTAACTGGGACTACAGGCATGGGCCATCACTCCTGTCTGTGTCCCCAACATTTTAAACTGATGTTGTTATTGAGAAAATTGTAGATTCACATGCAATTTTAAGAAATAATACAGGGAGCTCCTTTGTACAGTCTAGTTTCCGCTAATGGTAACAGTTTACAAAACTATAGTATAATATCATGACCAGGAATTGACATTGATACAATCTACCCATCTTATTCATATTTCTCCAGATTTACTTGTACATGTATATATATGTATGTATATGTATATGTATATATTTAGTTTTATACAATCTTACCTGTGTATCCTTGTGTATCTACTGCCACAGTTGAGATACAGAACAGTTCCAACATCAAAAGGATCCCTTGTTTGGTCCTTTTATAAACATATCCACTGCCTCCCTGTATACTCTCCCTTTACCCTATCTCTAACCCCTGACAACCACTAATCTCCTGTTTCTACAGTTTTGTCGTTTCTAAAATATCATATAAATGGAATCATATGGTATGTACACTTTTGGGATTTACTTTTTTTCACTCAGCATATTCCCCTTGGAATCCATCCAAATTGTTGTGCATATTAATAGTTTGTTCCTTTTTATTGCTGAGTAATGTTTCATTGTGTGGATTCACTGTAGTTTGTTTAACCAGTCACGTGTTGAAGGACATCAAGGCTTATTCCAGTTTTTGGCAATTACAAAGAAAGCTGCCATGAACATTTGTGTATAGGTTTTTGTTTGAACATAAATTTTTGTTTTTCTGGGATAAATGCCCAAGAATCCAGTTGCTGGGTCATATGATAGTTGCATGTTTAGTTTTTTTTTCGAAGAAACTGCCAAACTATTTACCATAATTTATAATTTTACTTTATACAAAATTTATAATTTTACTTTACCATAGTGGCTGTACTATTTTACATTCCCACCATGAATGATTCTGTTTCTCCATATTCTTGCTAGCATTTGGCACTGTTACTATTTTTAATATTAGCCATTTGGATAGGTATGTAGTAGTATTTCATAGTAATTTTAATTTTCATTTCTCTGATGGCTAATGGTATTGAACATCTTTTCATGTACTGATCTGCAATCTCTATGTCCTCTTTAGTTAGTTTACTGTTGAGTTTTGAGAGTTCTTTATATATTCTAGATATAAGTTCATTTTCAAATATGTGGTTTGGAAATATTTTCTCCTAGTCTATAAGCTTATCTTTTTATTATGCACACATAGGCTTTCACAGAGCAAAAGTTTTAAATTTTGGTGAGGTTCAATTTATCAATTTTTTCTTTTATGGATCATACTTTTTGTGTTAAGTCTAGTTCCCAAAGATTTTCTCCTATTTTTCAAAAAAGTTTTATAATTTTACTTTTATATTTAAGTCTATGATACATTTTGAGTTAACTTTTATATAAATTGTGAAGATTATTTCAGGGTTACTTTTCTTGCCTAGGGATATCCAATTGCTCCAGCATCATTTGTTGAAAAGGCTATGCTTTCTACATTGAATTGGGTTTGACTTTAGTCATGCATATTTATGTGAGCATATTTTTGAGTTCTCTCTTTTGTCTTATGGAGCTATATGTCTACCCTCCACTAATACCATGCTGTTTTGATTATGGTAGCTATACAGTAAGTGTTAATACGTGCTAGAGTGATTCCTTCTCCTTTTTTTTCTTTTCCAGGGTTCTACCTATTCTGGGGCCTGTACCTTTCCATATAACTTAAAATACGCTTGCCTATGTCTACAAAAATCCTTGTTGGGATTTTTATAGGAATTACAATAAATCTGTGGATCAATATGGGGAAACTGACATCTTTACAATGTTATCGTCCAATCAATGAACACAATATATCTATTTAGGTCTTTTAAAAATTCCTTTCAACCCATTATTTTATTTTTTTACTTTTTGTAACTTTTATTTTAGGTTCAGGAGTACATGTGCAGGTTTGTTATATAGGTAAACTCATGTCACAGGAGTTTGTTGTACAGATTATTTTGTCACCCAGGTACTAAGCCTAGTACCCAAGAGTTATTTTTTTCTGATCCTCTCCCTCCTCTTACCCTCCATCCTCAAGTAGGCCCCAGTGTCTAACCCCTCTTTGTGTCCATGTATTCTCATCATTTAGCTCCCACTTATAAGTGAGAACATGCAGTATTTGGCTTTCTGTTCTTGCATTAGTTTGCTAAGGATAATGGCCTCAAGCTCCATCCATGTTCCTGCAAAGGACATGATTTCATTCTTTTTTATGGTTGCATAATATTCCATGGTGTATACGTACCACATTTTCTTTATCCAGTTTGCTATTGATGGACATTTACGTTGATTCCGTGTCTTTGCTGTTGTGAGTAGTGCTACAGTGAACATACACCACATGCATGTGTCTTTATGGTAGAATGATTTAGATTCCTTTGGGTATATGCCCAATAATGAGATTGCTAGGTCAAATGGTAGTTCTTTGAGGAATTGCCATACCATTTTCCACAATGGTTGAACTAATTTATTCTCCCACTAACAGTGTATAAGCATTCCCTTTTCTTTGCAATCTCTCCAGCATCTGTTATTTTGACTTTCTAATAGTAGTCATTTTGACTGGTGTGAAATGGTATCTCATTGTGGTTTTGATTTGCATTTTTCTAATGATCAGCGATATCGAGTTTTTGTGTGTGTGTGTGTGTGTGCTTGTTGGCCACATGTATGTATTCTTTTGAAAAGTGTCTGTTCGTGTCCTTTGCCTACTTTTTAGTGGGTTTGTTTTCTTGTAAATTTAAGTTCCTCATAGATGCTGGATGTTGGACCTTTGTCAGATGCATAGTTTGCACATATTTTCTCCTATTCTATGGGTTATTTGTTTATTCTGCTGATAGTTTCTTTTGCTGCACAGAAGCTCTTTAGTTTAATTAGATCCCATTTGTCCATTTTTGCTTTTGTTGCAATCGCTTTTGGTGTCTTCATCATGAAATCTTTGCCTGTGCCTATGTCCTGAGTGGTATTGCCTAGACTTTTCTTCTAGGGTTTTTATAGTTTGGGGTTTTACAGTTCAGTCTTTACTCATTCTTGAGTTAATTTTTGTATATGCTGTAAGGAAGGGGTCCACTTTCAATCTTTTGCATGTGGCTAATCAGTTTTCCCAGCACCTTTGTTGTATAGGGATTCCTTTTCCCATTGCTTGTTTTTGTTGACTTTGTCAAAGATCAGACAGTTGTAGGTGTGTAGCTTTATTTCTGGGCTCTCTATTCTGTTCCATTGATTTATGCATCTGTTTTGTTCCATTACCATGCTGTTTTGGTTACTGTCACCCTGTAATAAAGTTTAAGGTATATAAAGTCAGGTAATATGATGCCTCCACCTTTGTTTTTTTGTTGTTTTTTTTTTTTTTTGCTTAAGATCGCCTTGGCTATTTGGGCTGTTATTTGGTTCCATATGAATTTTAAAATAGTTTTTTCTAGTTCTGTGAAGAATGTCATTGGTAGTTTCATAGGAATAGCATTGAATCTCTAAATTGCTTTGAGCAGTATGGCCATTTTAATGATATTGATTCTTCTTATCCATGAGCATGGAATGATTTTATATTTGTTTGTGTCTTCCCTGATGTCTTTGAGCAGTGTTTTGTAATTCTCATTGATATTTCACCTCCCTGGTTAGCTGTATTCCTAGGTATTTTATTCTTTTTTGTAGCAGTTGTGAATGGGATTGCATTCCTGATTTGACTCTCTGCTTGGCTATTGTTGGTTTATAGGAATGCTAGTGATTTTTGTACACTGATTTTGTATCCTGAAACTTTGCTGAAGTTGTCTATCAGCTGGAGGAGCTTTTGGGCCAAGACTACGGGGTTTTCTGGGTATAGAATCATGTCATCACCACATAGGGATAGTTTGACTTCCTGTCTTCCTATTTGGATGCCCTTTATTTCTGTCTCTTGCATGATTGCTCTGGTCAGGACCTACAATACCATGTTGAATAGGAATGGTGAGAAAGGACACCCTTGTCTTGTGCTGGTTTTCAAGGGGAATGCTTCCAGCTTTTGCCCATTCAATATGATGTTGGCTGTGGATTTGTCATAGATGGCTTTTATTATTTTGAGGTATGTTCCTTCAATACCTAGGTTATTGAGAGTTTTTAACATGAAGGGATTCAACAGCATTTTATAATGTTCAGTATATACAGCCTATACGTGTTTTGTTAGGTATCTACCTAAGTACTCTGTTATCTTCAGTGCTATTGTAACTGGTATTATATTTTAAATTTTAGTTTCTGCATGTTTATTGTCAGTATATAGAAAAGCAATTGAATATTTGTTTGTTGATCTTTTACCCTGTGTACTTGGTGATATGGTTTGGGTCTGTGTCCCCTCCCAAATCTCATGTCAAATTGTAATCCCCAATGTTGGAGGTAGGGCCCGGGAGGAAGTGATTGGATCCTGGGGGCAGATTTCTCTTTTGGTGCTGTTCTTGTGATAGTGAGTTATCATGAGATATGGTTGTTTAAAAGTGTGTAGCACCTCCCCACTTCTCTCTCCTCCTCGTGTTCTGGCCATGTAAAATGTGCCTGCTTCCCCTTCATCTTCTGCCATGATTGGCCTTCCCAAAAGCCGTCATGTTTCTTATACAACCTGTGAGCCAATTAAACGTCTTTTCTTTAGAAATTACCCAGTCTCAGGTACTTCTTTATACCAATGTGAGAATGGACTAATATTGGTAAACTCACTTATAGATTCTAGGTGTTTTTCTGTAGTTTCCTTAGGATCTTCAGTGTAGACATAGCATCTGCAAACAAAGACAGTTATCTTTCTTTCTTTCTTTCTAAACTATATGCCTCTTTTTCTTGTGTTACTGCACTAGCTAGAATTTCTAGTACTGTGTTTACTATTGAGAACAACTATTCTTGCCTTGTTCCTATCTGAAGGAAAAAATACTCAATCTTTTACCATTAAGTATGATGTTACCTGTAGGACTTTGTAGATGCTTTTTATCAAGTGAGGTAATTTTTCTCTATTTCAAAATACTGAGAGATTTTTTTCCTTGATTGAGTGTTGGACTTTGTCAGATACCTTTTCTGCATTGATTGATATGATCATATTATTTTTCTTCTTCAGCTTGTTGATTATTGTGAATTACATTGACTGATTTTTGAATGTTAAGCCAGCCTTGCATACCTGGAATAAACCCCACTTGGTCATGATGTATAATTCTTTTCATATAGTTTGGATCCAGTTTGCTAATACTTTTATGAGGATTTTTGTATTTAAGTTCATGAACAACTATTGGCTCTTAGTTTCCTTTTTTAAATTATATTTTCTTTGTCTGGTTTTGGTATGAAGATAACACTATCCTTATAAAATGAGTTAGGAAGTATTACCTTCTTCCTATTTTTGTGGAAAAAATTTGTTAAAGTTTATGTTAATTCCTCTTTAATGATTGGTAGAATTCACCAGTGAATTCAGTTGAGCCTGAAGATTTCTTTTTCAGGAGCTTTTAAATTACAAATTGAATTATTTTGACAATTATAAGTCTATTCAGATTATCTATTTCATCTTGGTCGAGGCTTGGTAGGTTGTTGTTTCTGAGGAACTGGTCCATTTCTTCTCAAATTTATGAGCATAAAGTTATACATAGTATTCCCTTATATTTTTAATGGCTGTAAGATCTAGTGATATACTGTTTCATTCCTGACATTGATAATTTGCATCTTTTTTTTCTTTTTGTCAATGTTGTTAGAGTTTTGTCGATTTTACTGTTTTTTTTCACCCTAAGGAACCAGTTTTTTTATTTTATTGATTGTCTTTCTTTTTTACTGCACAAGACTGAATTATTTTAAAATGTTTTTCTCATAGGTTCTTTATAATGCATGTAACTGTTTAACACATTTAAAAAAAAATTTCAATAGCTTTAAGGGTACAAATGATTTTTGGTTACGTGGATGAATTGTATAGTGGTGAAGTCTGAGCTTTTAGTGTACCTGTCACCCAAATAGTGTCTACATTGTACCCAACAGGTAATTTTTCATTCCTTACCACTCTCTCACCTTCCCCACTTCTGATTCTCTAACATTCATTATACCACTTTGCATACCCCTGTGTATCAATGGCTTAGCTTCCACTTATAAGTGAGAACATGCCGTATTTGTTTTTCCATTCCTGAGTTACTTCATTTAGGATAATGACCTCCAGTTCCATCCAAGTTGCTGCAAAATACATTATTTTGTTCTTCTTTATGGCTGAGGAGTATTCCATTACACACACATACACACACACACACACACCCCACATTTTCTTTTCTTTTTTTTTTTGAAATGGAGTTTCGCTCTGTTGCCCAGGCTGGAGTGCAGTCGCGTGATCTCAGCTCACTGCAACCTCTGCCTCCCTGGTTCAAGCAAGTCTCCTGCCTCAGGTTTCTGAGTAGCTGGGACTACAGGTGTGCACTACCACGCCTGGCTAATTTTTGTAGTTTTAGTAGGGATGGGGTTTCACCATGTTGGTCAGGCTCATCTCGAACTCCTGACCTCATAATCCCCCCGCCTCAGCCTCCCAAAGTGCTGGGATTACAGGCGTGAGCCAGCGTACCCGGCCACCACATTTTCTTTATCTACTTACCCACTGATGGGCACTTAGGTTGGTTCTATATTTTTGCAATTGTGAATTGTACTGCAATAAGCATGCAGTTGATGTTTGTATGGTGAATTTTTTCATTTTATTATTTGTGGTTGTTTACTTTGAACACTTTGAAAAATATTGTGCCACTTTCTATTGGCCTTTACAATTTCAGAATAGAAATTCTTGGCCTTTTGAATTGGTGTTCCCTATTAGTAATATGCATTTATTTCTTTTTATTTTTTAGGTTTCAAAATTTTAATTATGGCATGTCTTAGCATGGATTTCTTTGAGTTTATCCCACTTGAAGTTCACTCAGTTTCCTGGGTGTGTGTCTTTTACCAAATTTTGGAAACTTTCAACCATTATTTTTTTTTCAATATTCATTTAGTCCCACATCCTTTCACCTCTCTTTCATTGACCCACCGTCTGTACTTTCCCTGTTTTTCAGATTGGGTGAATTCCAGTGTTCTCTCCTTCAGTTCACTGATTCTATCCTTTGTCATCTCCATTGAGTCCTCCAGCAATCTTATTTTAAAAGTTTCTGCCATTATTTTCTCAGTTATGGAGTTTCCATTTGGTTCCTTTTTTAATAATTTCTATTTCTTTGCTGCATTTTTGTTTTTTCATTTGTTTCAAGATAATTTGTAATTGTGGAAACGTTGTTATAATAGCTGCTTTCAAACGTTGTTAAATAATTCTAACATCTGATTCATCCCAGTGTTGATTTTAGTTGATTGTCTTTTCTTCTTCAAGTTGTTATTGTCTTGTTTCTTGGTATGATGGGTGATTTTTTTATTGTCTCATAGATATTTTGTCTATCATGTTAGGTGACTTTGGATCTCATTTAAATCTTTTATTTTAGCAGTCACCTTGTTTAGATTTAGCATGTGAGTTGTGGGCCTACTTTTGTGGGTTGTGGTTCCAATGGCAGTTTAATTTTCATAGCTTTTGTGTTGTTATTTTGGTTTGCTTGGCTTATCTGATGCTGCTGGGGCTTCCACTGCTCCTGCTGGTGGTGCTTGAGGGGGCAGAAGGGGTTTCCCAAGGCCTGCCATTGAATGTCTCTGGAAGAAGGAAGGGCATGTTGGGATCCTCCATCAGTGTTCCCCACTCTACTCTTCCTCCAGAGTGTCTGGGCAGAGGAGGAGAGTCTTGGGTTTGTGAGATAAAGAAGCTTCTAAGAACTGATGCTTCTTCTGACTCAAGTACCATCTCTGGTTCTGTTTTCTTTCCTAATGTGTTTGAGTGTAGGTGGAATATTTTGAACCCATAGGGATAAAGAGGCTTCTCTGAACAGGCTGCCTGCTTTAGCTGGGTCTCTCCTATAGGCTCAACCTTGTCAGCCTGAGTATCTCTTGGGGGGCAAAGGGAAGCTCAGGCCTGGTGGGGAAAGAGAGTACTTCCCCTGTCTGCTCATTGCTGGTTGGGCTCCCAGTTGATCCACTGTGCTGGTGACATTGGGCTCACCTGATGTCAGAAAACTCCCATTTGATTTAGGAGAGGAATGAGCCCACCTGGGCTGATCTCTGTTGCTAAGAGAGGGGATTCATAAACACCAGGTCTAGGTGGTCTTTCTCTGTGGAGTATGGGGATGCAAGATATCCCATAGCTTTTCTGTTCTTTCATTCTAAACCAACTCAGCTTCTTGTTATCACTCTTCATAGTTTTCCTCTGGTTGTCTCTTGTGTCATTTCCAGGTTTTAGAGTTGTTTAGCTGAGAGAAGCAGGGAAAACACCATCCTGCCCAAACTGGAAGTCTTTTTAATAATGTATTCTATAAAACCTATCTAGAATTGAGGTTACATTCACCAGCTTGTAGACATGACTTTCTCTTTTTAAAAAAATCAAGACTCCATTTGCCTCTCTCTAGACTTCTGCACCTCTCTCATTATTCACAATTCTGTCTAGATATTAGTTTGGAAACCTTAGTGTAAGATTTTTCCAGTATCCTGGAACTTATCCTAGGATGAGTGCTTCTTAATCTTTTCTTCTATCTCTCTGTTTTCACCTTTCTTCAACTCATGTTTTCTATACCCTTTCTTGTCCTTCTTTTCTTTTCTTTTTTTGTTTTTATTTATGTATTTTTTGAGACAGAGTCTAGCTCTGTCGCCCAGGCTGGAGTGCAGTGGTGCGATCTGGGCTCACTGCAAGCTCCACCTCCCAGGTTCATGCCATTCTCCTGCCTCAGCCTCCTGAGTAGGTTGGACTACAGGCGCCCACCACCAAGCCCGGCTAATTTTCTTGTATTTTTAGTAGAGACGGGGTTTCACCTTGTTAGCCAGGATGGTCTCAATCTCCTGACCTGGTGATCTGCCCGCCTTAGCCTCCCAAAGCATCTTTTCTTTAAATAGAGGAAAAGTGGAAATAAAGTAGGAATATTTTTCTTTCTCTTTTTTACCTAATGTTAGTTTTCTGGTTACTGATTGCAATTTGAAATCCCTTTTTGTTATCCTCAGAATGTATCTCTTTTTAAGGCTCAGGTCATTCTGAATCTTGGCCTTTTGGGTGTTTTGCAGGCTCATGAAACTCTTTTGTAGTTATCATTGGTTATGTCTATTTCATTACACTAGTAGAGCTATGAATACCAACTTGAGAGTCAGACAGACTTGAATTTGAATCTCACCTCTACCTCTTTCTATATGTGTGATTTGGGACTGGTTGTTTAACCTTTCAGCTATTATTTCCTCATCTATAAAATGGAAACAATAGTACTACTAATAATAGGACCAACTTCGTAGGGTTTTTATAAGGATTAAATGAAATAATATACATTAATCAGGTAGCACCATTCCTTACATAGAGTAAATTAAATGCCATTGTTGTTATATATTTTTAAAATCTGAGATTATAGAAAAATGTTATAGCTTTCTTTTGATACTTATCTTTTTCTCCATCTTTATAATTGTATAGTCATAATTTCATCTTTGAGTGCCTTCCAGTAGTTTATATAAATTAAAGTTCTCAATGAAGAAGGTTACATATCTTTTAAACTGTGAAATTTCACCTAATTTAATTGCAACTGGCATTCTTAATGCAGTTTCTGGTGATGGTCCTCTTACTGGTAGTAAATGCAAATATTTCACATGCAATTGATATGTAGGTGTTAAATTAGCCTTTCTGGTTAACCATCCGTAAATATTTCAAAATACTTACCTGCTTGCTTCTACATGCTACAAAAGTTTTTACTTGTTTGACATTATCATATGTCCTACCTGTATTTCTTGCTGTATTTTAAAATAAGTTCACAGTTATAGAACATCAGCATACATCCCTGGTGAAAAATGAAGTTTATGAGTCAGTAACTTGAATTTTCTGAACAGGAATCATATCTAATTTTATATTTTGTATAGTGCCCAACCCATTCAGGTCTTTATCACTAATAATTGTACCTAAAATGATGCAGCAATTGTATGAAGGTCAGCAAACTGACATCATTATGAGTGTATTCTAACTAACCTAATTCTTCCAGTGTGTTTTTTCTCTGAGTTAAAGTTGGTAATCTTTTTAATCTTGGTAAATTCTTTAGGTTTCATGTTTGGTAGCTATAATTCTGGAACCTCCCAAAACTCTTAATTAGAGGCATGTTAGAATGTGTTTGAATGTTTTCTGCTGTAGTTTGGTTACTTCTGGGCAGTATTATGTAATCTTAAGATGTGTGTTTTCTTCAGGAATTCAACCTTTCCTGCTTTCTATCACCTATCACTTTTAGCTCCACCCTCTCCTCTAGGAAGAATAGGAATCCAAATTGTTGTTAGTCTTCTGGAGATGCATAGAACTAGGGTCTTGCTAACTCTAAGCTTTGAGTGTTCTAGATTGCTTTTGAGGGCCAGCCTTGGTGTTATGGTCAAATTGTAACTTGGATAATTTAGATTCTCTTACCAGAAATATAATTGAAATGACACAAGGTCTAGTGTTTTCCTTCTTGATGTCATAAAATGGTGCTGTGCATTGGTGAGGTACCTGGCTTTCTCCATGATGTTCCATTGGTGAATTGATTACTAGGCATGGTTTGTTTATGTGCTTGTAAAGTATTATTGAGTCCTTTGGGGGAATCAGTTAATTAGTGGTGGTTGGGTTGCTTTATGTTCCACTATAGAATTGTACCCTTGCCAGAAGAAATATAGATGAAAGTAAAGTGACTGAGTCCTCTGGCCTGATTTGGAGTTGACCCTTCTCTAGGCTTTCCTGGCCTACTGCTATTTCCAAGTCTCTTTCTTCTCTTTCTTTAGGCCATTCTATAACTTTGCTTTTTTTTTTTTTTCTTTTTTTAAAGAAACATATTCTGGCTTACCTTCGTACAGGACCCTCTGCCTTAGACTGCTTCCACAGTATACCAAGTGTCTGGAATGCCCTCTCCTTTGTCTGCCAAACCCTTTCTCTGCTGTAAGCTTGAGAGTGCTAGAAATCTCACCTCCTTCATTAAACTCTGTTGACCTGAGTGTCATAGAAGTGACAGTTCCCTGAGGCACACATCATGTAAACACTTCTCCCTGTCAGTTTATGTAGATGTTCAGTGTTTTATACTCCTGTTTTAAGTATCTTTATGGGATGGTTGTCTGTGTGTTGTCTGGTATCTTAGATTTTTAAATCCACAAAGGGGAGAAATCCTATCAGACTTACTGAGTATTCAGTCACACAAGTAACTAGGCATTTAATATACTGCTCTTTGATGGCAGTGTCATTGGGGAAAAAAGTGAACAAATTACGTCTGTGAAAAATTAAAACTCTTGCTTCTTGTTGAACTTTCTAATAAATAACTGAGCTTATAGTCTTAGGAAATGGGACTGGGATGTTCAACATTTCAATTCTTGGCTACATAGTATCTACTATAATGTTTTAGAAGTTTTATTTCTCTTTTCTCTATACTACTCAGGTAACTCAAATATTTGACTTCATCACTTAGTAATCTTTGTATGCATTATAATGCTGCCTTTCAGTTTACGTGCCATTAGCTAGAGAAGTCTTAAATTTCTATTGTGAAATTCTCCACAGATCTGACTGAACGTGTGGTGGATTTCTACCTCTGAGAATGCGATTATTTATTAACTGACTTGACAAAAACTTTTAGACAGAGACAAAACCCTTCACAATTAGAACTCTGCCTGTATTTCCTCCTTTATGTCCTGCCATACCCTATCACTCATCTAGCTCCAACAGTACCAAAGTAATAGTAATTTCCCATGCCCACTGCAATACCTTTGCACCCATAATGTTATCTTCTCCTGAAGTGCATTTTTCTTTCTCTAAACCCTTATTCATCTGGCATATTCTTGACTTATCTCAAATTTCTTCTATTCTGTGAGCATTTTTTGACACTTGTACTAGACAAAGTTAGTTCTGTTTTCATTCTCCCATATAGCATCCTCTACACACCTCTAGTCACATCTTTAGTTTTACATACTTAGGCAATGTATTTTTCGCTGTTTTGTTTGTGGTCCTACCCCTATCCATTTCACTGTAAGTTTCTTAAAGACAGGAACTGTTTGTTTTCCCAAAGTTTGAAGAGTTATTGACACATAACATGTGCTCAGCACTTGTTGAAATGAATGAATGAATGAATGAATGAATGAACGAACCAAGGTCACGCTTGTCAATGGCATTAGAAACCATGGCTATGGGGACTTCTGCTTTTGGCTTTGACAGACTAACTGGTATCAGGCCAACCATCCCTCAAGAAAATATAGAAAAACTGGATAAAATTACAAAATATCTGTTTAAAAGCATCACAGTGTTGCCAAAGTAACAGGGTCAAAATCCCAGAGAGAAAGGAGATGTATTGAGGTGAACCTAATAGTCTGTGCTAGATTTCCTTTGAAGGCATTTTCCAGTGTAAGTGATATAGGTAAAGAGACTGAGAAGCCAAACTAAAAGTGGTAACTAAGAGACAGATAAGATGAGCAGGGGTTTCAGCAGTCTCACAGGGCTGTAGAGATAAAAAGTGAAGTTCAGCTATATCCTGATAGTCAGAACTTGAGGGTCTAAGATGCCAGAGAAAAGGAAAGTACAATGAGTTTAGTTCAATATTTTACACTATTTTTTCCTTTGAGGAATTGGCTGATTTAAGTGATACAAGGCAAAAAAGTTGAAGATTAAGCAGAGAGTGGCAGATACAATGCTTAGTAGTTAAGCAGAGCTTTCATCAATTTCACAATGCTGAAGAGACAGAAATTAGAGTTCAGAACCTGCCAAAGAGGAGGGACCCTGGTAATTATTCCAGGTTTTCAGTTGGGATCCCCAAAGGGCTAAACTCTGGGAGTAAGGATGAACTAGAAAATACCATTTTACACAAAGACTGAAGTGGAGCTTTGAATCAGCTCAACCTTAGCAGGATTAATGTGATCTGTCCTTCACCACCTGCCAAAAGCAAAAGTAAATCTTTGGAGGAAGATAATGTCATCCAGAGCTCCTCTAACTTTTAATATGTAATGTCTGGCATTCAATAAAAATATTACTTGGCTTACCAGGTATATTAGTTTGCTAAGGCTGTTGTAACAAAGTACCATAGATTGGGTGGCTTAAACAATAGAACTTTATTGTTTTACAGTTCTAGAGGCTGGAAAGTCCAAGATCAAGGTTCTAGAAGATTTGGAGTCTGGTGACGGTGAAACAGGAGAGTTCCCTGACCCCTTGCAGGACTTGTGATGGGTGTGGCTCACTTGCCACACGTTCAAACCCCTTACAGGAGTGGGAGCACGCAGACAGGCAGGTGCACGAGTCAGGGCAAGTGCTTTTGGGCTCTGGCCCCATGGTGGCATCCATGGGTGTGTTACAATTAACGCTGTTTTAGCAGTTGCCATCTGCAGATGGCTACGTGTTAAGCCAGCTCAGTGGAGACTCAGAGTGGCAGCGTTTTACACCATGTCCTCTTGGTACCAGGGCTCTTTTCTGGCCTCCAGGAAGAATCAGGTCACACAGACTAGACGAATGGTGAATGCGAGTATTTTATTGAGTGGTGGAGTGGCTCTCAGCAGGATGGATGGGGAGCTGCAAAAGGGGTGGAGTTAGAAGATGATCTTCCCCTAGAGTTCAGCTGTCCCCAGTGAACTCCTCTCAATGACTTTTAGACACTCTTTCTCTTCTATCCTTCTCTGCTGCACTTTACTGCTCTGCTGCTCATCTGCTCATCTGCTCCTCTGCTCGTGGAGCCTGAAGTTTGGGGTTTATATGGGTATAGGATAGGGGGGTGTGGAGGGCCAAAAGGCAACATTTGGGCATGAAAACAGGACTACCTGTTCCCATTTAGGGCTGCGGGTTTCCAGGCTTGTGGGTGGGGCCTTTGCCAGGGAACTGCACTCTTCTACCCAGTATTTCCCTGCCTCCTATTTGGATCAAAGGCATACTTTCTTGTTTATAGATGGCCGTTCTCTTGCTGTGTTCTCACATGGCAGAAGGGAGAATGGAAATCTCTGGGGTCTCTTTATAAGGGAACTAATTCCATTTATGAGGGCTCTGCCCTCATGACCTAATCACCTTCCAAAGGCCCTAACTTCCTAATACCATTGCGTTGGGGGTTAGGATTTCAACATATGAATTTTGAGGGGAGAGAGGATTGGTCAGCTGGAAGATATGTCAGTAGAAAATATTCAGACTGAAGGACCAAGAGAAAAATGAAGAAAAATGTCAACAATATATTGGCTTCACTTTAGTGTATTTTTTGGTAAGTCATGTAAACATTAACTCAGCCTATATAGTGGAGAGAACAAATAGAGGTATAAACAGACCTGATTTAGAATCCCAGCTCTACCCCTTACTCTTTTACTGAGCATGTGATCTTGGATTAGTGATTCTATAAGCCTCAGTTTCCTCATCTACAAAGGAGGAAAATATTACCTACCTTACAGGGTTGTTATGGGAATCAAATGAAATATGTATAAGAGTACTTTGTGAAATACGAAGTCACACATATGATAGTATTTGTTTTTTATTCTGTATAATATACAGTACTTTGGGACATAACTATTTTAAGCAGAGATTTATAGATACAGTCAGGTATTGCATAATAACATTTTGGTCAATGATGATGGTCCCATAAGATTATAATGCCATATTTTTATTACACCTTTTCTATGGTTACATACACAAACACCATTGTGTTACAATTGCCTACAGTATTCGGTATAGTAACATGCTGCACAGGTTTGCAACCTAGGAGCAATAGACCATGCCATATCGCCTAGGTGTATAGGAGGCTATACCATCTAGGTTGGTGTAAGTACACTCTATGTTTGCACAATGATGAAATTGCCTAATGGTGCATTTCTCAAAATATTTTCCTGTCATTAAGCAACATATGACTATTCATATTCTAGAGTCAACATCTTCCCTAATAATGGTTTGGAGTTTTTATTCCATTTGTTGTGTGTATACTTGGTGAAAAGGGAGGGACACTTGCTGTACTGTACCTTCTCCTTTCAGGCCTCATTTCACCATCCTTGTCTAAATTTAAATCTGTATCTTTATGATTGCTGAGATTTTCTGTTTTGTGTTGCTTGTCTTTTCCTATTCCTAAAGCATTTAATAAAAATAGATCTTGTTTGGGTATGTTAAAGAATTTGTATTTTGTGCTTTTGTCAACTTACATTTTTGGTTTGTTGCTGTTTCTAACCCCTTCTCTTCTCTTCTGTTGTCAAGTCGTTTAATCAACATTTTTTGATGTACTATGTTCCAGACCCTGTGCTAAATGATTGTGATAAAAAATGAGTAATAGGCTGGGCGCAGTGGCTCATGCCTATAATCTCAGCACTTTGGGAGGCCGAGGTGGGCAAATCTCTTGAGGTCAGGAGTTCAAGACCTGCCTGGCCAACATGGTGAAACCCCTTCTCTACTAAAAATACAAAAATTAGCTGGGCATGGTGGCACGTGCCTGTAGTCCCAGCTACTCCAGAGGCTGAGGTGGGAGAATCACTTGAACCCAGGAGGCGGAGGTTTCAGTGAGCTGTCATCACACCACTGCACTCCAGCCTGGGTGGCAGAGTGACTCCATCTCAAAATATATATATATATATCTATGAGTAATAGCTAGTGGGGAACTTAGACACTTAAACATTTTTGATATGGTAAGGTGAATGTTGTAGGGGAATCATATGAACACAGAAGAGTGGTTACTTCTGCCTATGGTGCCACCCAGAAGGTGACATTTGAGCTAAGTCTCTAATTATTAGTAAAACATCCTGTGGAGAGAGAGTAGGTGTGCATTTTGGGTAGAGGAAACATATGTACAAGGGTGCAGAGTATTGAAACATTTGATGTATTCGGGGA
Source organism: Colobus angolensis palliatus (assembly GCF_000951035.1). NCBI lineage: Eukaryota > Metazoa > Chordata > Mammalia > Primates > Cercopithecidae > Colobus > Colobus angolensis. Next base: position 2,145,424 of record NW_012115333.1, on the reverse strand, counting down.
TCAAATATAATTCGGCATGGCTAGGATGAAGGATTGGGGCAAGAGAAAGGGATGGAGTAACAGATTCAACTGGTAAAGTTGGCAGGAAGATGGGTAATAATGAAGCATTTTAAGCAGGAGCGTTGTAAAAACTATTTATTGGCAGATAATTGACAGTGATGGGAGTGAACTGGAGAGGGGTAAGAGGAAAGGTAGACAGAAGAGTGGAAAGGCTCTTGTAATAGTTCAAGTGAAAAACAAGCTAGTGCAGTGGCAGTGGGGGTACAGAGAAGAACCCAGGTTCAAGAGGTATGATAGAGATACTAGATAGAACACATCTCTACCCCATGGTGTAGAGGTTTCCCCCATAAATAAAGAATGGTTTGTATCTATTATTCTTTTCTTAGTAAACTGCATATATAGAGTGTACCCCCAATGGAGATAGGGGTGAGGGTTTAATGAGGGAATCAGGTCAAATACAGAGTATCTCAGAACATATACAACAAATAAAATGAATCTGGCTGGTTGGAAATTGATGCAGAGATTCTTAGGATTTGGTAAAGTGAGTAACTGTATCTGAGTGAGTATATTTGGATGACTGTATCATGGCCTTTCTTCCTAAGTTTCTGTCATATCTCTCCTTTTCACTCTTAGCTCCATGTTTCTTTTTCACTGAGAAAAAAGAAAGCAGTAAATAGCAAAACTTCAAAAGTTCCTACTCCCATACCTATTCACATACCAGCATCTGTGCCTCTTTTCTCTCTCTCCTGTGGCTGTAGATGAACTTTCCATGCTTTTCATGCTTTTAATCTAAAGCCAACCTCTCCACCTATGTACTAAATTTCATCTCCTCTTTCCCACCAAAGGACACTGCTCCAGCATTTATACCCTACTTTTTCTTCTCTTTCCTTCACACTCCATAGCCAATCTTTAGTCATTCTATCAACTTAACATTCTAATATATCCATGCCATTTCTCATCCTCTCCACTGCTATCACCCTGATATAAACCACCACCAATCTCTGAACGATATTGTATCAATAGCCTCCTAACTTATCTCTCTGCTTTTACTCTTGCCCCCTATTTTATTCTAATTACACAGGATCCAGAATGAACCTTTTAAAACATAAGTCAAATTAGGTCCCTCTTTGCTCTCATTATTTTCTCATCTTTTTTTTTTTCCAACCATTTTTTTTTTATTATTATACTTTAAGTTCTAGGGTACATGTGCACAACGTGCAAGTTTGTTATATATGTATACATGTGCCATGTTGGTGTGCTGCACCCATTAACTCGTCATTTACATTAGGTGTATCTCCTAATGCTGTCCCTCGCCCCTACCCACTCCCCACAGTAGGACTCGGTGTGTGAGGTTCCCCTTCCTATATCCAAGTGATCTCATTGTTCAATTTCCACCTATGAGTGAGAACATGCGGTATTTGGTTTTCTGTTCTTGCGATAGTTTGCTGAGAATGATGGTTTCCAGCTGCATCCATGTCCCTACAAAGGACACGAACTCATCCTTTTTTATGGCTGCA
>NW_012115333.1:2140301-2140594 GCF_000951035.1 Colobus angolensis palliatus | reverse complement strand
CTTTATGAATCTGGGTGCTCCTGTATTGGGTGCATATATAATTAGGATAGTTAGCTCTTCCTGATTAATTGATCCCTTTACTATTATGTAATGGCTTTCTTTGTTTCTTTTGATCTTTGATAGTTTAAAGTCTGTTTTATCAGAGACTAGGATTGCAACCCCTGATTTTTTTTTTCTTTCCATTTGCTTGGCAGATCATCCTCCATCCCTTTATTTTGAGCCTATGTGTGTCTCTGCATGTGAGATGGGTCTTCTGAATACAGCAAACTGATGGGTCTTGACTCTTTATCCAA
>NW_012115333.1:2115491-2139756 GCF_000951035.1 Colobus angolensis palliatus | reverse complement strand
TGTTTTCTTTAAGAATGTTGAATATTGGCCCCCACTCTCTTCTGGCTTGTAGAGTTTCTGCCAAGAGATTTGCTGTTAGTCTGATGGGCTTCCCTTTGTGTGTAACCCAACCTTTCTCTCTGGCTGCCTTTAACATTTTTTCCTTCATTTCAACGTTGGTGAATCTCACAATTATGTGTCTTGGAGTTGCTCTTCTCGAGGAGTATCTTTGTGGCATTCTCTATATTTCCTGAATTTGAATGTTGGTCTGCCTTTCTAGGTTGGGGAAGTTCTCCTGGATCATATCCTGAAGAGTGTTTTCCAACTTGGTTCCATTTTCCCCGTCACTTTCAGGCACACCAATCAGACGTAGATTTGGTCTTTTCATATAATCCCATATTTGTTGGAGGCTTTGTTCATTTTTTTTTTTTTTTACTCTTTTTTCTCTATACTTCTCTTCTCACTTCATTTCATTCGTTTGATCTTCAATCACTGATACTCATTCTTCCAGTTGGATTGAGTCAGTTACTGAAGCTTGTGCATTTGTCACATAGTTCTCGTTTTATGGTTTTCATCTCTATCAGTTCTTTTAAGGACTTCTCTACACTGGTTATTCTAGTTAGCCATTCGTCAAATCTTTTTTCAAGGTTTTTAGTTTCTTTGCGCTGGTTACATAGTTCCTCCTTTAGCTCTGCAAAGTTTGATCACCTGAAACCTTCTTCTCTCAACTCATCAAAGTCATTCTCCGTCCAGCTTTGTTCCATTGCTGGCAATGAGCTGCATTCCTTTGGAGGGGGAGATGTGCTCTGATTTTTTGAATTTCCAGCTTTTCTGCACTGCTTTTTCCACATCTTTGTGGTTTTATGTGCCTTTAGTCTTTGATGATGGTGACGTACTGATGGGGTTTTGTTGTGGTTTCTGTTTGTTAGTTTTCCTTCTAACAGTCAGGACCCTCAGCTGTAGGTCTGTTGGAGTTTGCTTGAGGTCCACTCCAGACCCTGTTTGCCTGGGTATCAGCAGTGGAGGCTGCAGAGGATAGAATATTGCTGAACAACAAGTGTTGCCATCTGATTCTTGCTCTGGAAGTTTTGTCTCAGGGGTGTACCCAGCTGTGTGAGGTGTGAGGTGTCAGTCTGCACCTAGTCGGGGATGTCTCCCAGTTAGGCTACTCAGGGGTCAGGGACCCACTGGAGCAGGCAGTCTGTCCGTTCGCAGATCTCAACCTCTGTGCTGGGAGATCCACTGCTCTCTTCAAAGCTGTCAGACAGGGACATTTACCTCTGCCAAAGTTTCCGCTGCTTTTTGTTTAGTTATTCCCTGTCCCCAGAGGTGGAATCTACAGAGGCAGGCAGGCCTCCTTGAGCTGTGGTGGGCTCCACACAATTCGAACTTCCGAGTGGCTTTGTTTACCTACTTAAGCCTCAGCAATGGTGGGCACCCCTCCCCCAGCCTCGCTGCCACCTTGCTGTTAGATCTCAGACTGCTGTGCTAGCATTGAGTGAGACTCCGTTGGCGTGGGACCCTCTGGGCCAGGTGTGGGATATAATCTCCTGGTGTGCCATTTGCTAAGACCCTTGGTAAAGTGCTGTATTACGGTGGGAGTTACCTGATTTTCCAGGTGTTGTATGTCTCAATTTCCTTTGGCTAGGAAAAGGAATTTCCTTCCCCCTTGCACTTCCCAGGTGAGGTGATGCCTTGCACTGCTTCAGCTCTCACTGGTTGGGCTGCACCTGCGGACTAGCACCAACTGTCCGACATGCCCCAATGAGATGAACCCTTTACGTCAGTTGAAACTGCAGAAATCACTTGTCTTCTGTGTCGCTCACACTGTGAGCTGGAGGCTGGAGCTCTTCCTATTCGGCCATCTTGGGCGCACCTACCCCCCCCCCCGGTTTCTCATCTTACTGAAAATAAAATAAACAATCCAATATGTTCTACACAAAGCTACCTCTCTGACCACATTTTCTACTACTCCACCCTTACTCTTAGCAGTCAAAGAAGGCAAGTATTTTCTAGACTTGGAGTCTTTGCACTTTCTGATACCTCTGTCTAGAATGTTTCCTCCCCCTTTCCACAGATATGTGCCATATGATTTGTTTCCTTACTTCTTTTGGGTCTCTCTTCAAATCTCAATCATCTTTCCTAGACTGCCCTTTATAGTAAACAAAACTCTCCTGCCCACCATCCCTGTTTGACATTTTATGCTGCTTTATTTTTCTTTATATCATTTATCACTACTCTATATTCTTTCCATTTATTTATTCATTTGTCTTTTAATTAAAAAAAAATTTTTTGGAGACATTGTCTCACTATGTTGCTCAGGCCAGTCTCGAGCTCCTGGCCTCAAATGATCCTCCTGCCTCAGCCTCCCAAAATGCTGGGATTACAGATGTGAGCTACTGCACCAGCCTATTTATTTGTTTATTGCATGTTCTTCCCTTTGAATGAGAGGGTCTCTGAGGATGGAGATTTTGTTTTGTTCAGTGCTTTATCCACCGAATTGCCCAGTGTATTAGGTGCTCAATATTTCTGAGTGAACAAATGAATTAATCAATCAGGGAATCCATCCTGGAAGAGATGAACCTTGACCAGGCTTCTCAAAGCATGAAGGGCCATGACTTGGTGGAAAAGAAGTGTAAGGGCTAAGGGCATTATATACACAAGCAGTGTCATTTACCAAGACAGGGATGTAAGTATGAGCTCCTGAAGTCTGGGGACAGTAAGCATGTTGTCTTACTACTTTGAATGACAGCTAAGATGTGAATGGAGGTAGAAGTATAATGTTATTACATATTAAATCCTATCTAGTCTTCAGACCTCAAACCCTACCTCTCTGAGGCTTCATTTGACACTCAAGTCTTTTTTTCACAATGAAACTTGTGAGATCCTTGGGGGCAAGGACCTTGGATCAGCCTTTTGTACCCAATAGATGCTCAAAATGCGTGTGTTTGATTTGGCAAAGGAAAATTGCTCAGTGTTGTGTTTTAGTAAATAAAAGAATCTATCTTTTTTGACCATAATGAAAAATACGTATTACACTTAGCTTATTATCGTCATTGCTTTTTGTAAGATAGTGCTACTGAACAAATATTAATTCCCAGACACCAATTTTCTGCTTTTATCCTGGGAAGATACTCACATATGTCAGACATTATCAAATTTTTCACTTAAAATTGGTGAATTTTATTATTCATTAATTCTTTTTAAAATATTTAATAGAATTCTTCAGTGAAGCCATGTCGACCTGAAATTTTATTTGTTGGAAAGTTTATACATTCAACTTATTTAGTAGATATAGAACTGTTCAGGTTATCTATTTCTTCTTGAATGAGTTTAGTTATTTTGTATCTTTCAAAGAATTGGACTGTTTTATTGCATATTTTTATATAGAGAGTTTTTCATAGTATTCCATTGTTGTCTTTTTAACGTCTGTATTAACCTCACTTTCATTCTTGATGTTCGTAATTTGTGTCTTCTTCCTTTTTTTTTCTTGGTCTGTGTGGTTAAAGGCTTATCAATTACATTGATCTTTTCAAACAACCAACTATTAGCTTCATTGACACTTCTCAATTTAAAAAACAAAAATTATTTTATCATGCTTGCTTTGAGCTTAATTTGCTATTCTTTTCTAGTTTTATTAAGCTGAATGAGTAGGTTATGAATTGAAGCCTTTATTCTTTGTTTTTCTTTTTGTTTGAGACAGAGTCTCATTCTGTAGCCCAGGCTGGAGTACAGTAGCGCGATCTTGGCTCACTGCAACCTCTGCCTCCCGGGTTCAAGCAATTCTCATGCCTCAACCTCCTGAGTAGCTGGGATTACAGGTGCACGCCCCTATGCATAGCTAAGTTTTGTATTTTTAGTAGAGATGGGGTTTCACCATGTTGGCCAGGCTGGTCTGAAACTCCTAACCTCAGGCTATCTGCCTGCCTTTGGCCTCCCAAAGTGCTGGGATTACAGGCGTGAACTGCCTTTATTCTCTTTTCTAACATAAGCATTTAATACTATAAATGTCCCTTAAGCATAGTGGTGGTGAGAGTCAACATCCTTGTTCTGTTCTTAACCTTAGGGGAAAAACATAAAATCTTTTGCCATTAAGTATCATGTTAGCTGTAGATTTTTCATAGATGCTCTTGATCAGATTAAGGCAGTTCCCTCCCATTCCTAATTTATTGAAATTTTTTTTAATGAAGATTAGATGTTGAATTTTGCCTAATATATGTTTTGTGCCTTTTGAGATGACCATCTGCCTTTCCTTCTTTATACTGTTGATGTGGTAATCTGTTACATTGATTAATTTTTTAATATTTTATTGAAGTTTTGAAAATTTTTTTTGTTATACTTTAAGTTCTAGGGTACATGCGCACAACATGCAGGTTTGCTACATATGTATACATGTGCCATGTTGGTGTGCGGCACCCATTAACTCGTCACTTACATTACGTATATCTCCTAATGCTATCCCTCCTCTCTCCCCCAACCCCATGACAGGCTCCAGTGTGTGATGTTCCCCACCCTGTGTCCAGGTGTTCTCATTGTTCAATTCCCACCTATGAGTGAGAACACGCGGTGTTTGGTTTTCTGTCCTTGTGATAATTTGCTGAGAATGATGGTTTCCAGCTTCATCCGTGTTGCTACAAGGAACATGAACTCATCCTTTTTTATGGCTGCATAGTATTCCATGGTGTATATATGCCACATTCTTTTAATCCAGTCAGTCACAGATAGACATTTGAGTTGGTTCCAAGTCTTTGCTATTGTGAGTAGTGCCGCAATAAATATATGTGTGCATGTGTCTTTACAGCAGAATAATTTATAATCTTTTAGGTGTATATCCAGTAATGGGATGGCTGAGTCAAATGGTATTTCTAGTTCTAGATCCTTGAGGAATCGCCACACTGTCTTCCACAATGGTTGAACTAGTTTATAGTCCTACCAACAGTGTAAAAGTGTTCCTAGTTCTCCACATCCTCTCCAGCACCTGTTGTTTCCTGACTTTTTAATGATTGCCATTCTAACTGGTGTGAGATGGTATCTCATTGTGGTTTTGATTTGCATTTCTCTGATGGCCAGTGATGATGAGCATTTTTTCATGTGTCTGTTGGCTGCATAAATGTTTTCTTTTGAGAAGTGTCTTCATATCCTTTGCCCACTTTTTGATGGGGTTGTTTTTAAGTTCTTTGTAGATTCTGGATATTAGCCCTTTCTCAGATGAGTAGATTGCAAAAATTTTCTCCCATTCTGTAGGTTGCCTGATCACTCTGTTGGCAGTTTCTTTTGCTGTGCAGAAGCTCTTTAGTTTAATTAGATCCCATTTGTCAATTTTGGCTTTTGTTGCCATTGCTTTTGGTGTTTTAGTCATGAAGTCCTTGTCCATGCCTATGTCCTGAATGATATTACCTAGGTTTTCTTCTAGGGTTTTTATGGTTTTAGGTCTAACATTTAAGTCTTTAATCCATTTTGAATTAATTTTTGTATAAAGTGTAAGGAAGGAATCCAGTTTCAGCTTTCTACATATGGCTAGCCAGTTTTCCTAGCACCATTTACTAAACAGGGAATCCTTTCTCCATTTCTTGTTTTTGTCAGGTTTGTCAAACATCAGATGGTTGTAGATGTATAGTGTTATTTCTGAGGGCTCTGTTCTTTTCCGTTGGTCTATATCTCTGTTTTGGTACCAATACCATGCTGTTTTGGTTATTGTAGCCTTATAGTATAGTTTGAAGTCAGGTAGCATGATGCCTCCAGTTTGTTCTTTTGGCTTAGGATTGTCTTGGCAATGTGGGCTCTTTTTTGGTTGCATATGAACTTTAAAGTAGTTTTTTCCAATTCTGTGAAGAAAGTCGTTGGTAGCTTGATGCAGATAGCATTGAATCTATAAATTACCTTGGGCAGTATGGCCATTTTCACAATATTGATTTTTCCTATCCATGAGCAGGGAATGTTCTTCCATTTGTTTGTGTCCTCTTTTATTTTGTTGAGCAACGGTTTGTAGTTCTCCTTGAAGAGGTCCTTCACATCCCTTGTAAGTTTGATTCCTAGGTATTTTATTCTTTTCAAAGATTTTTACATATTAATGAGAGATATTAGTCTGAAATATTTTTCTTGTAATTCCTTTTTTAATCAAGGTAATAATTGCTTCATATTAAATGAGTTGGGAAGATTTTTCTTCTCTTGTATTTCCTGAAAGTTTGTGGAAAATTGGTATTATTTCTTCCTTAAATGTTTGGTATAATTTGCCAGTGAAGTCATATGGGGTTGGAGGGCTTTTGTTGTTGTTGTTGGAAGGTTTTTAATGAAAAAAAAATCTGTTTTAAAATAGATATGAGATTATTCAGATTATCTATTTTTTTTCTTCAGTGAGCTTTGATAATTTGTGTCTCTCAAGAAATTTGTCCATTTGTCTAAGTTGTCAAATATATGGGTACGTTGTTATTTGTAGTATTATTTTCTTTTAAATTTCTGTGGGATCAAGAATGATGCCTCTCTTCTGTTCCTGGTATTGATAATTTATGTCTTCTCTTCTGTTTTCTTGGTCAGTCTGGCTATAGATTTATCAATTTTATTGATCTTTTCATAGGACCAGCTAGTGATTTGATTAAAAACAGGTAAAAAAACAGAAACAAATTTTTTTTATTGATTTCTGTTTTTATTTATTTCTTTTCTCCTCCTTGCTTTGTGTTTAATTTGCTCTTCTTTCTTTAGTATTTTCAGTTGGGAGGTTAGATGACTACTGTTAGTCTTTCTATTCTAATATAAGTATTTGATGCTGTCATTTTTTTCTGTCAGCACTGCTTTAACTACATCCAAAAAATTTTGGTATCTTGAATTTTCATTTTCATTCAGATCAAAATATTTTAAAATTTCTCTTGAGAATTCTTTTTTGACTCATGAGTTACTGAGATAGATATTGTTTAATTTCTAAGCATTTGGAAATTAAATCCTATTTTATGTTACTGATTTCTAGTTTAATTTCATTGTGTTAGAGAACATACTTTATATAATTTAAACTCCTAAAAAACTTTGTCACACCCATTAGGATGATTACTGTTTTTTAAGAAACACAGAAAATAGCATGTTTTGGTGAGGATGTGGAAGAATTGGAACCCTTTTGCATTGTTGGTAGGATTCTAAAATGGTGCAACCACTATGGAAAACAGGAAGGAGGTTCCTCAAAAATTTTAAAATAGAGCTACCCTATGATCCAGCAATCCCACTTCTGAGAATACTTCCAAAAGAATTGAAGACAAGGTCTTGAAGGGCTATTTGCACACTTATGTTCATACCGGCATTATTTACAATAGTCAAGAGGTGAAAACAACCCAAGTGTTCATTGACAGATGAATGAATAAACAAAACAGTGTGTTTGTATGTATACACACATACACATACAATGGAATATTTTTATGTGTATATACATACACATACAAAATATATATGTTGTATTTATATATACACATACAAAATGGTATATTTATAATGGTATAACAATGGTGTATATATATACACACACACACAGTGGAATATTATTTAGCCTTAAAAGGGAAGACTGTGACTCCTGTCATATGCTACAGCATGGATGGACTTTGAAGATATTAGGCTAAGTAAAAGAAACTAGTCACAAAAGACAAATACTGTTTGTTCTATCATTTGTTTGTTTTCTGATTGTCCCCTTTAGTCTTTGTTCCTCTCTTTCCCATTTTCTGCTTTCTTTTGCAATATTGGTAGTTTAAATCTTAGTTCACTTCTCCAAGCTTTTGTTGTAATTCTTTGGGTCTGTTCTGTGCATGTACAGCTTAGGGTTTGGCAGAAGACTTATGTGAATTCATACAGAGAATTAGAAGATCCCATTCTCTAGCTCTCTCTTCTCTAGAATTTTATTCATGAGCCCACTCTTGAGACCATGTTTGCCTCTTTCCCAGTTCTCCTAGTCAAAAGGACAGGGTATTCTTGGAATTTTAGCTGCTTACACAGCCATCAAAGCCAATCAATTCCACAACTAGGGCTTTTGGGGCAAAGCTGCTGGAAAAAACAGAAAACAAAAACAAAAGAGGATTTCGCCCACACACTCTTTGCTCACAGGGACCACTTTTCTTGGTTATTCTTGCTAGTAATACAGGGTTTCTACTAGGATTGTCACCAATCATGCCACTACTCTGCCATGCAGCTCTGCAACTGGAATCCACCCTCGGGAAAATCTGCAAGAGAAAAAAAAAATAGACTGGGTGTGGTGGCTTATGCCTATAATCCCAGCACTTTGGGAGGTCGAGGCGGGCAGATCACCTGAGGTGAAAAGTTGAGGACCAGCCTGACCAACATGGAGAAACCTATCTCTACTAAACATACAAAATTAGCTGGGTGTGGTGGTGCATGCTGTAATCCTAGCTACTGGGGAGGCTGAGGCAGGAGAATCACTTGAACCTGAGAGGTGGAGGTTGCAGTGAGCCGAGATTATCTGGCCTGGACAACAAGAGCAAAACTCTGTCTTAAAAAATAAAAATAAAATAAAAAAAAAAGGACACCCACTTAATGCAGGCTTCTCTAAGTTTTTTTGTTTTGTTTTGTTTTTGTTTTTGTTTTTTGAGATACAGTCTTATTCTGTTACCCAGGCTGGAGTGTAGTGGTGCAATCTCGGCTCACTGCAACCTCCACCTCCCAGGTTCAAGCAATTCTCCTGTCTCAGCTTCCCAAGTAGCTGGGATTGGAGATGTGCACCACCATGCCTGGCTAATTCTTGTATTTTTAGGAGAGACGAAGTTTCTCCATGTTGGCTGGGCTGCTCTCGAAATCCTGGCCTCATGTAATTCACCCACCTTGGTCTCCCAAAGTGCTGGGATCACAGGCATGAGCCACTGTACCCAGCCTTTTCTCCAAAGTTTTAACTCCCCTTCAGAATCTACTTGTTTTTGGTTACTTTTCAGTGTTTCCAGTTAATTGATTTTTGTATTTTTTTCAGCAGTTTTAGTTGTATCAGGAGTAAAGATAGGTTATAGTGAGCTTACTCCATCTTTTTACTTTTTTTTTTTTTTTGAGATAGTGTCTCGTTCTGTCACCCAGGCTGGAGTACAATGGCACAATCTTGGCTCACTGCAACCTCAGTTTCCTGGATTCAAGCAATTATCCTGCCTCAGCCTCCTGAGTAGCTGGGATTACAGGCGCCTGCCACCATGCCTGGCTAATTTTTTGTCTTTTTAGTAAAGTTGGGTTTCACCATGCTGACTAGGGTGGTCTTGAACTCCTGACCTCAAGTGATCCACCCATCTCAGCCTCCCAAACTGCAGGGATTACAGGCGTGAGCCACTGCACCCAGCCGAGCTTACTCCATCTTGCCCAAAACTGGAATTCATCTTTTTACTTGTAAACCCTCTGCATGTTTATACTTAATGTGAGTCTCTTATGGACAACATATAGTTGACTTTTTATTCAGTCTCACAATTTCTGGCTTTAAATTTGTATGTTTAGATAATTTTCATTTAATGTAATCATGGTAATGTTCAGATTTAAATCTACCATTTTGCTACTTGTATTCTATTTGTTCTATTTGCTCTCTAGTTCTTTTTATCTTCTTTTCTTGCCTTCTTTTGGAGTAATTGCATTATGATTTAATTTTATCTCCACTGTTGGCTTATTAGCTATACTTCTTTGTTTTCAGTGGTTGCACTGGATTGTGCTTATCATATCCTACCTTAAAATAATATCATAGTACTTCACATGTAGTGTAAGAACCACACAACAACATACTTTAATTTTGTCTCTCTCATCCTTCGTGCCATTGTTTTCACACATTTTACTTTTACATATACTATAAACGTCCTAATACATTGTTGTTATTTTTGCTTTACGTAGTTATTTATCTTTTAAGAATTAAAAAATGATTACATATCTTTTGTATTTACCATTTATAGTGTTCTTTATTTCTTTGTGTAAATCAAAGTTTGCCTCTGGTATCATTGTCTTTCTGCCTGAAGAGCTTAATTTAAAATTTCTTGCAGTGTAAGTCTGCTGGTAATGAATTCTCTGTTTTTGTTTATCTGCAAAGTTCTTTTTATAGAGTTCAGCTTTGAAAAACAGTTTCACTGGGTAAAGGATTCTAGGCTGACAAATTTTTTTTTCTTTCATCACTTCAAAGATGTCACTCCACTGTCTTTTGAATAGTGTAGTTTCTGAAGATATATCTGTAATTATTCTTACCTTTGTTCTGCTATATAATATGCCTTTAATTTGACTGCTTTTAGCATTTTCTCTTTATCACTGGTTTAAAGGAATTAGGTTATGGTATGCCTTAGTGTGGTTTTCACTGTGTTTATCTTGCTTGAGGTTTGTTGACTTTTTTGAATTATCAACTTTATAATTTTCAATAGATTGGTAAATTTTTGGTCATTATTTCATCAAATTATTTTTTGCCTTTATGTCCTTTGGGGGTTCCAATGCTCTGTTCACTTATTTTCAGTCTTTTTCTCTCTATGCTTCATTTTGAATAGTTTCTGTTGCTTAGTCTTCAAGTTTGCTGATCTTTTTCTGCAGTGTCTAATCTGTTCTGAATCCCATCTAGTATTCTTTTAAATTTAGATATTGTATTTTTAATCTTCAGAGCTTTCTTTTTTTTATTTCTGTAATGTCAGTGGTGATGTTCCCTATTTCTTTCCTGGTTTTGGTAATTTGATTCTTCTTTCTGTTTTGCTTGTTGAGTCTAGCTAATTTCTCAATTTTGTAGATCTTTTCAAAGACTCAACTTCTGGTTTTATTGATTTTTCTCTATTGTTTTCATGATTTCATTAATCTCTGTCCTAATCTTTATTCATTCCTTCTGCTTGCTTTAGGTTTAGTTTGCTCTTTTTAGAGTATCTTAAGGTAGAAGGTTATTGACTTCAGATCTTCTTTTTAAATATATACATTTACAGCTGTAAACATCCCTTTAAGCACTATTTTAGCTGCATCTCGTAAGTTTTGGTATGTTGTCTTCATTTTTATTCATCTCAAAATATTTTCTAATTTCCAGTTTCATTTTTTTCATTGACCTATTGGTTATTTAGGAGTATGCTACTTAATTTACACATATTTTTAATTTCCCAACTTTATTTCTGTTACTGATTGCTAATTTTATTCCATTCTAGTCAGAAAACATACTTTGTATGATTTATGTTCATTTAAATTTATTGAGGATTGTTTTATGGCCTAGCATATGGTCTAGCCTGGAGAATATTCCATGTGCATTTCAGAAGAATATACATTCTACTGTTGTTGGGTAGAGTGTTATATCGATGTCTGTAAGGTATATTTGGTTTATAATTTTGTTGAAGTCTTCCGTATCCTCTTGGTCTTCTGCCTAGTTTTTCTATTCATTACTGAAAGTGAGGTATTGAAGTTTCCAGCTATTGCTGTTGAGTTGTCTGTTTCATTCTTCAATTTTGTTAGATTTTGCTTCATGTATTTTGGGGTGTGTTGTATGTACATGATTTTTAATTGTTATGTCTTCCTAATGGATTGATCATTTTATCACTACATAATATCCCTGTTTATCTTTGGTAAACATTTTGTCTTAAAGTATGTTTTGTTTGACATTAATATTGCCACTCCAACATTTTTATGGTTGCTGCTTACATGCTATATCTTTTATTAAAACCAGTCTGATAATCTCTCACTTTTGATTGGATTGTTTTCATATTAAATTTTATTATTGATGTAGTTGGATTTATATCTGCCACTTTGCTTTCGACCCTCTATATCTTTTGCCTTCTTTGTTCCTCTATTTGTACTTCTGTTTTCTTTTGAATTAAATGAATATTTTTCTGGTATAACATTTTAATTCCTTTTATGATTTTTTTCACTAAATATTTTTAATCACTTTCACAGTGGTTGCTGTACGGCTTACCATATATGTCTTAATTTATCATAATCTAATTCATTTTTTTACTAGCTTAATTTTAGTGAGGTATAGACACTTTACTCCAAGATAGGTCTAGTCCCTCTCCACTTTTGGTGCTTTTATTGTGATACATATTACACACACACAAACACATGTACAACACACATGCACATATATATTACAAATCAAGCAATACATTGTTATCTGTATTACCTTATATAATTTATACATTTTAAAGAAGCTGAGAGAACAAAGAAGAGCAATTACATTTATATAGAGTCTATTATATTAAACTTTATATTGCCTTTTCTGGTTCTCTTTTTGTTTTTCTTGTAGATTCAAGTTACCACTTGCTATCATTGCCTTACTTCAGTACAGCTTGTTCTCACCCACCTCTGTGGTGCTGTTATTGTCAAATTAATATATTTCTATATGTAATAAGTCCAATAATTCAGTTGTATACCTATTGTTTTATATAATTAAATTAGTTCAAAGAAGAAAGAAGAAACATATACATTTTACTGTCTTTCTAAGTGTATAATTACCTTTACAAAACACTCTGTTTTTCTGTGTGGGATCAAATTACCACCAAGAATCAGGTTTTTTTAGCCTGAAGAGTTTCTTTAGTATTTATTATAGGTCATGTATGCTAGCAACACATTATCTATCTTTGTTTATATAGGACTATCTATATCATCATCATTTTTGAAAGTTTTTTTCTGGATAAAATATTCTTGGTTGATGGTGTTTTGTTTGTTTCCTTTCATTACCTTGAAAATATCACTCTGTTCCCTTTAACCTCCATTGTCTCTGATGGGAAGTCAGCTGTTAAACCTATTGGGTTCCCTTGTATGTAATGAGTTATTTTTCTCTAGTTACTTTCAAGATTTTAACTTCGTCTTTCAGCATTTCTGCTGTGATGTGTTTGGGTGTAGATCTCATTGATTTTATCTTGTTGGAGTTTGTTGAGCTTTTTGTATTTGTAGGTTAATGTTTTTCACCAAATTTAGGATGCTTTTTAACATTATTTTTTTCTAATAATTTTTCTGCCTTTTTCTCTCTCATCTCCCTCTGGTACTCCATTACATTTATTCTGTGTATTTAATGGAGGCCTGCATTGCTCTAAGGCTCTGTTATTTATTCTTCATTCTTTCTTTTCTTTCTGATCTTGGATTGCATAATCTGTTGATCTGTCTTTAGATTTGCTGATTCTTTCTTCTGCCTGTCAAATCTACTGTTGAACTCCTCTAATTAATTTTTCATTTTAGTTATTGCACTTTTCAACTCTACAACTTCTGTACATATATTTTTTCTATTTCATATATATATGTAATACATTAGATGGAATTTCTGTGTATTATTGGGATTCTGTATTTCATGAGGCATTGTAATCATAGTTTCCTTTACTTCTTTAGCCATGGTTTTCTTTAGTTTTTTGAACATATTTATAATACTTGCTTTGAAGACTTGGTCTACCAAGTCTAATACCTGAGCTTCCCTAAGACAGTTTTTCTTGCCTACTTTTTAAAAAGCTGTGCATGAGTCACACTTTACCCATTCTTTGCACGTTTTGTAATTTTTTGTTGAAAAGTGGGTATTTTTGATAATATAGCAATCTGGATACTATTTACCACCAACACCCCCTTCCCCAGTTCAAGGTTTGTTGTTATTGTTTGTTAGTTGTTTAGTGATTTGGATGTACTAGTTCAGTGAAGTCTACTTTCCCTACAGTATGAAGCCGCTGATGTCACCTCAGAAGGCACAAGGTTTCTTGTGTGCACAGTCACCTTGGGATGGCATTGGTTTTTATCAGGGCTCTATTTGATGGTTTATTTCTCTGATCTCTCTGTTGTCAGTCTATTGGTATCATACATAGTCAGCTATTAGCTAACATTAGTTGCCAGCTGGTTGTTAAATTGTTTTTGTCAATTTATGGGGCATAAATTGCTCAATCTGATCCAATTTAATTAAGCACTTTTTGTATAGGTAGTTTTGAAACTAATATTTGAAGTTTACTCTGATTGCAAGAGACCTCTTGGAACACATCTAAGCATGTGTCTTTCCCTGATTCTCTTACATATGCATCTAGCTGATGTATGGTTTAACTTGTTGCTGTCCTAAAGTAACCAGCCCTTTCTTAATTACTCACAACCAAAATCTCCTTTGTTTCCACAGGACTCTGAGGACTGAACTTCCTCATGCTCTGTTCCATATAAAGTCAGTTCCTTAGGGGAGAGTTTTGGAGTCTTCTGTTCTTATAGTCTTCCTGCCCCCTGGGGAAAACATCTGCATTACTCCTCCAGAGCTGGCAGCTTAGACAGTAGCCTGCTTTTCTTGCAGTTACACCGCCTACTTTATTGATGGGTTTGGCAGCTTTTGGGTTTCCCAGCTTTTCTCTCCTGGTGTAGCATCTTGCCTTATGAGTGAGCTGAGATAAGGGTATTTGAGGCCCGATATTCTTGGCCGTCCATGCCTTGGGTAGAGCTTCTGTCCTACAAGTGGTAACTGTGTAGAGTAAGAGCCATGCCCACCTGGATTAGAGTTTATGAAACACAGGTTTGGGTGTAGGTAAGAAATGTTGGCATCCTACCCTACCCCGTGTGACACTGTAATCTTAGGCTGTGAGCTGGAGGGAGATGGAACTCTGTGTTTTCTGCTGTAACTGCCCAAAGTAGAGTTTCTGTTACACTGATCTGGGGAAATAGAGATGGGGTAAGAGAGGCAGGAGATGAATCGTGTCTTAAATGTCACAGACTGACATTGTTGTTACCAAAATGTAGTAGATTTTCTTGAAGAAATATTTCTTCATTTTCTGTATGCTTTTAGGACAGTTTCCAAAGACTTTTAGCAGTTGTTGCTTTTTTATAATTTTCACAAACTGTGGTTGTTTAACTAGACTGAGAGTCTGTCCAGCACTTCATGTCACTATCCTGGAAGTCATTCCCCATATTGTTTTCCTGACGGTTCTTTTCCTCAGCTTTTGGTAGCTCCCTCTCACGTAGATGTAGGTTGGGTAATCAGCCAAATATTCACCATGCTCTCTTACAGTTTTATTTTCTTGCCTGTGGCCTGGATAGTACTTCTATGCAATAAACTAGGGCAATAATTGGGCTTACCTAGTTTGTTTCTGTTTTCTTGGGGGTCACAGTCCTGTGCTACCTGTTGTGTAATATCTGAAATAAATGTTGCTTGATGTTTTTTATGGCTTTCCAGTTGTTTAAGGAAGAAGGATAAATGTGGTCCCTTCTACTACATCCTGGCTGTAAGTGAGATTCTCAGTCCGGTTCTCTTCTTCTCCTTTTTTTTTCTTTACCTGAGTAGGAGCTGAGACTTGAGATTTGAATTCTGGCTCTCCACTGGTTAAGGCAAGACCGCATTTTTCTCTACAAAGTAGAACTAATACAAGTACTTCTCTTTTACTGTTTTTGTGAGAATTGAGTTAAATGTTTGTTAAGTGTTTATAACAGAATATGGCCAATAGGAAGCTCAAATAAGTTTTAGCCACTGCTACCACCACCATCACCACTGCTGCCATTGCTAGTACTACTACTACTACTTCCCACGTATCATTGAGGAAATTGTCTAAGGCTTGCTTATGGTACAGATATGGAAGAGGACTGGACCACAATATTTAGTAGATACTTGCCGAGACCAGCTCAGTCAGAGAGACCCTAATCCAGTGGCACTAGAGGAATTAAAGACACACACACAGAAATATAGAGGTGTGAGGTGGGGAATCAGTGGTCTCACAGCCTTCAGAGCTGAGATCCCCCAACAGAGATTTACCCACATATTTCTTAACAGCATACCGGTCATTATCATCGTTTCTATAGATATTAAATTAACTAAAAGTATCCCTTATGGGAAACGAAGGGATGGGCCAAATTAACTGCAGCAGGAACACACCCTTAAGATACAGTTTGCTCATGCTAATTGTTTGTGGCTTAAGAATGCCCTTAAGTGGTTTTCCACCCTGGGTGGACCAGGTGTTCCTTGCCCTTATTCCCGTAAACCCAAAACCTTCCAGCTTGGGCATTAGGGCCATTAAAAACATGTTATAGTGCTGCAGAGATTTTATTTATGGCCAGTTTTGGGGCCAGTTTATGGCCAGATTTGGGGGGCTTGCTCCCAACATTTCTCCCTTCTTTGATTTGCAAAAAGATAAAAGCAAGGGCAGCTTTGTCACGGTTAGCTACTTCTTGCAGGAATCGGGATCCGCATCTGCAGACTATACAGAAACAAACAACATAGATTAAAAGCACAATCGTCATTGAAATCACAGAGCTTCCAAGTGTCTTTATCCATTTTGATGGGCTACTAGCTGCTAATTTGTCTGCAGCTCCTTTAAGCACTTCAGTTTCTGGCATTAAGGTCAGGTGTGCCTGGAATGCTGTAAATATTTGTTCTTTTAATTTTGCTGTATTCTAAAACAAGTTTGTGGAGTGTCCTTCTAGCTGCTTTTTTATTTTTTCCCAAATTTTGATCTTATTAAGAGCGTTTAATAGTTTCCACAAATCCTTATGTTCAGCTCCTAGAGCAGGCCATATCATTTGAGGTTGAGGTGCCACTATACCACCATGGTTCCAGATAATAGGAACTTTTGCCATGCTTTTTATCATTTCTACCATCTGACTGTTTTGTTCAGATCATCTGAACATAGTGTGGCCGTGGTGCACAGACAGAGAGGTGCAATTCAAGCTAAACGTCCCCTTAGGGGACCAGTTAATAATGATTCCATAGGAATCATTGCGCAGCACTTCTGCCTGTTCTGCAATGCAGTCTTCCTAAACAAGTACATTCATTTTTTCTAACTGGGTCCAATTCTGTTTACAAATAGGTTTTTAAGGGCGGTATGCCTGAATGATAGGAGCAGATTTATTATGGTAAATACCGAGATCAGAAAGCATGTGTAACTGTGTCATAGTGATTGCATCCAGGCATTATTACCAGCCCTTATTGAAGGACTGCTCACGGCAGTGGTGATAACCACTATCATAGCTACCATTAAATTATTCATTGTGACTGGTTGTCCCGCTTTCCTCAGGTTTTCTTCCACCATCTGTGACAGCTTCTTGATCTGTCCCAAGGTGGGTGGCTGTGTTCGACGGGTGTTGCTCATGACAGTTTGGGTCCTCCTCAGCATCAGTCTCGACATGGCTGCAACCAGGGGGTCCTCAGGATCCCCCCGGAGTCTCTTCCTCGGCATCTGGCTCATGATAAGGTTTCAGGTGTCTTGATGGTACCCAAATCGGCTGTTGGTTTTGGCCTGGAGAAATACAAGCATAACCTCTACCCCAAGTATTTTACCTATTTCCCAAGTTTTTGTTATTGGATCTCTCCACCAAATCAGATGTTCTGTTTCTGTCTTTGCAGCTGGTTTCTGTAGATGCTGTTCAACTGCTGATAACATCTGGCCTTTGGGCAGGCTCAAAAAATTTAAAGTTAATGCTAGGTTGAGTTGCATTTGTGGAGTTCCATATACTCTGTCTCCCACTTTCTGCTTTTGCAACTGCTGTTTTAGGGAGAGATTCATTCTTTCCACTATGGCTTGTCCCTGAGAATTGTATGGGATACCGGTAATGTGTTTAATATTCCACATAGAGAAAAATGTAGCTAGAGCTTGGCTAGTATAGCCTGGGGCATTATCTGTTTTAATAGAAGTTGGAATGCCCATCACCGCAAAACGCTGCAGAAGATGATGTTTAACACAGGCAGAAGACTCTCCTGTTTGGCATGTAGCCCAGACAAAGTGAGAAAAGGTGCCCACACATACATGTACATAAGCTAGTCTCCCAAATGAGGGAACATGTGTGACATCCATTTGCCAAATAGAGTTAGATTCCAGTCCTCGAGGATTAACTCTTCCTGTAAAAGATGAGGAAGGTACCGTTTGGCAAGTTGGGCATTGCTGGATAATAGCTGTAGCTTCTTTCCAGGTAATGCTATATCTGCATTTGAGACCAGAGGCATTAACATGGGTTAAATTGTGAAAGTGTCTAGCATTAGATATTGCAGTAGCAACTAGGCGATCAGCCATTTGATTCCCTTCAGTCAAATGTCCTGGAAGAGGTGTATGAGCTCTAATGTGAGTGATGTAAAAAGGGTGCATTCTACTCCTAACTACTGTTTGCAATTGGGTAAATAAAGTCATCAGTTGTTCCTCTGTATGAAGTTGTAACTGAGAATTTTCAATTAACTATGTGGAACGAACCACATATGAAAAATCAGAAGTCACATTAATAGGTATATCAAAAGTAGTCAATACCTCAATTACAGCTACAAGCTCCACTTTTTGAGCTGAAGTATAGGGCATCTGAAAAACTTTACTTTTTGAGCCAGAATAAGAAGCTTTACCATTACTAGACCCATCTGTAAAAACATTCTCAGCACCTTCAATTGATTTAAATTTAGTTATTTTAGGGAGAATCCAATTAGTTAATTTCAAAAACTGAAACAGCTTCATTTTAGGAAAATGATTATTGAGAATACCCACAAAGACAGCTAAATGGGTTTGCCAAGTAAGACTATTTATAAAAGCTTGCTGTATTTGTGCCTTCGTGAGAGGGACAATAATTTTTCCAGGATCATATCCATGTAATTTAACAATCAAGTTCTCCTAATCCCTATCATAGTAGAGATTTGATCTAAATAAGGAGTTAGAGTCTGTGAATTAGTATGTGGAAGAAAAAGCCACTCTACTAAGTCCTTTTCTTGGACGATAACACCAGTAGGTGAATGCTGAGTTGAAAAAATTAGCAAATCGAGAGTCTTCTCTGGATCTATTCTGTTTATCTGAGCTTTACGGACTTGCTTCTCAATCAGTTGTAAGTCTACCTCCACCTCCTTTGTTAATTGCTGAGGGCTAGTGAGACTAAGATTTCCTCTAAGGATAGAAAACAGATTACTCATGGCATAGGTAGGAATGCCTAGAGCAGGTCATATCCAATTAATATCCCCTAGTAATTTTTGAAAATCATTTAATGTTTTTAATCTATCGCTACGTATGATTACTTTCTGTGGCACAGTGGTAGTGTCATTTACTAAGATCCCCAAGTAGGAGTAAGGAGTAGTAGTCTGAATTTTGTCAGGAGCTATAATTAAACCAGTGCGAGAAATCAAATTTTGCAAGTGATCGTAACATTGGAGTAATATTTCTCAAGTAGGGGCAGCACAAAGTATATCATCCGTATAGTGAATAATGTAACACTGTGAAAATTGTTTATGAGTAGGTTCAATTGCTTGCCCCACATACCTCTGGCAAGTGGTAGGACTGTTTAACATGCCCTGTGGCAACACTTTCCAATGATAACGTTTAGCAGGCTGCAGGTTGTTTACTGCAGGAATTGTAAATGCAAACCGTTCACAGTCTTGCTCAGCTAAGGGGATAGTAAAGAAACAGTCTTTTACATCTATGACTATTAAAGGCCAATTTTTTGGAATTATAGCAGGAGAAGGCAATCCTGGCTGTAATGCTCCCATATACAGATTGTATAACTGAATTGATGGCTCTTAAGTCAGTTAACATTCTCCATTTTACTAACTTTTTCTTAATTATGAAAACTGGAGAATTCGAAGGAGAAAATATTGGAGTTATGTGCCCATTTTCTAATTGTTCAGCAACTAATTTCTCTAAAGCCTCCAGTTTTTCTTTACTTAGCGGCCATTGTTCTATCCAAATTGGCTTATCTGTAAACCATGTCAGTTTAAATTGTAAGAACTGAGCAGGAGTTAGACAAGCTGGAGTTAAGAGCGTCCCAGTCAGTAGGAATCTTTCGACTGGAAACAGTAACATTCTTTAACAGTCCCATTACAAAAGGAGAACCTGGTCCACACTGACTTATTGCTTGTTTTAATTATTTGAGTAATTTAAAAGGAAAAGGCTCAAATGTAGCTATAATATTTCCCTCTTAATCTGGGGGGGGGGTATATTCTAACAGGAACTGCCAAGCCTCTAAATCGCCCTCTCGTCTAGCTTGCTGAATTCCTGCCTGAATAGAACTAAGAGCGGTCGCTCAAGGTGCTGCTCGAACAGTCAATGGGGCAACTACTTTTCACCCAGTGTCCTCCGGAAAAGAAAGATCTGGGGGGTCATTTTCTTCAAAATAATGAGGAGGTGGTGCAGAAGGGATGAACCTCTCCTTCCTTTGCCACTTTAGCTTTAGCTGGCAAATAAACATGCTCTGTAACCTTTTCTGTTACACTCTTGTTCTTCCTCATTATCAGTGTGAAAAAGTTCCAAGGTAGAATGAACCAGACCCCAAACTTGCCCCATTGTTACCCTGACACTTCCGAGCTCCCCTTCTTACTCACCACAGGGATTGCTTTAAGAGTACTCGGGTGTCCTCCAGCTAGTTTTCCGTTCTAACCGTCGCTCCGGCAACCCTTCAACCTGGATTCGAGCCCCCACGAATGGACGCCACTTGCCGAGACCAGCTTGGTCGGGGAGACCCTAACCCAGTGGCGCTAGAGGAATTAAAGACACACACACAGAAATATAGAGGTGTGAAGTGGGGAATCAGTGGTCTCACAGCCTTCAGAGCTGAGATCCCCCAACAGAGATTTACCCACATATTTCTTAACAGCATACCAGTCATTAGCATTGTTTCTATAGATATTAAATTAACTAAAAGTATCCCTTATGGGAAACAAAGGGATGGGCCAAATTAACTGCAGCAGGAACACGCCCTTAAGACACAGTTTGCTCATGCTAATTGTTTGTGGCTTAAGAATGCCTTTAAGTGGTTTTCCGCCCTGGGTGGGCCAGGTGTTCCTTGCCCTCATTCCTGTAAACCCACAACTTTCCAGCTTGGGCTTTAGGGCCATTAAGAACATGTTATAGTGCTGCAGAGATTTTATTTATGGCCAGTTTTGGGGCCAGTTTATTGCCAGATTTTGGGGGGCTTGCTCCCAACAGATACTGCTGGATATTAAACATTATGTAGTAGTTGGGTTTATGTATGTATGAACCCTCATTTGTTTGTATTAATGTGCACACTTAGGATGATAGAACTTCAGAGCTGGAAGAGATCACCTGTGTCAATCATGAGCAAAATTAGGTACATAGAGCTGATTCCCTGAGCTAAGATTATGTAACAAGTTCATCTCTGACTTCCATTAAGTGCTGTTAGTGTCACACCATACCACTTGTCTCTTCTGTATCTAATGTCCTCCTCCACCAGCATCCAAGGGAAAATTGTGCTAATAGTTCTCTACAATTCGGTAAATTTTAAAATTGAGGTAAAACCAAAGATAGTGTTAACTGCCCACATTGAACTCTTAGGGTAGTTCAAGCTAGGTAGGTAAATGAGTTCAATATCCAGGCATTAGTAGATGTCCACAGCCTGTTTCTATTTATAAAGATCTGGAAATAGTTAAGGTGGCTGATTTTGGAAATGTATTTCATTTCCATCTGGTCTGAATCAATGAACTTAAACTTCATGCTATGTAGGATGGAGACATTTTATGAGATACCAGATTTAAAGGCTGTTATGTAATGTTCTCAGAGTCTTCTTTTGGTGTTACAAGATAAGTTTAATTACTTATCTGTGCTCAAGTGATATGATATCAGTAATATCTGATGAAGAAGCAAGTGGATGCCTCCTGCTGACTTGGATATCCTTCTTTGAGTCTTCAAACCTTCCCTGTATGATGTTCTCTGTCAGGAGAACAGTGCATTGGTGCTTTACTTTAATACTCCTCAGCATATCAAGGTGATATAATAGCACTGGCAACCTGTTTCTGAATATCTATGTGCCAAGGCATTGTTCTAAATTCTAAACCTTTTCCCCACATTATCTCATTTTAATTATCACAGAAACATTCCAAAATAGGTATTATATTCCAGTTTTATAGAGGAATGAAACTGAGGCTCAAAAAAGTGAAGTATCTTGTCTAAGATTATGCAGAAGGCCAGGAACAGATGTGGAATTCTGACCCAGAGTGTCTGACTCTGAAGCCCTGTGTTTCCCACAGGGTTTATCATTGGAATTAGCACTGAAATCATTGGTCATAGAGCTACTAAATGCAAGGCTCTACTACTAAAACTTTTAAAGGCAATGTTGTAAAGATACTACAGTGTATCTTTGCACCCAGAAGATTAACGGGAGGAACAAGTAATTAAAGGTTTCATGTTAGATAAGACTTTGGTGAAAGAATGCAAGAAGTTAAAGTTGTACTATGGGCTTAAACCCCCAAATGGTATCCATCTATTGGTTTTACCAGCCAGCAGGTGGTCTTCAAGAAAGGAGGATGTTTTGGTTAAGCAAAAAGACGTTGTGGTTTAGAGTAGCAAGGGTTGATTGGAGTTAGTGCTGCAAGGTGCTTTATGTACTTCTCATTTGATCCTTATAATGGTGCTTTAAATTAGGTGGTATCATCCTCATTTTCAGATAAAGAAGTTGAAACTTAATAACTTGCCTGCAGGCACAGGCTGTTATAGAATTTGGCAGTCGTTACCCAGGTCTGCCTACTCTGAGCCTGTGTCCTTTCCTGTCTCTCACTCTGCCTGAAGTCGGGTCCAGGTAGCATCATATCTGCTACTATCTCCTTTTCCTCTTTGCTTTGGACTTCAGATTATTTTTCAATGGATAGAGAGAAGGTATATTTCTCTATTACTTAATTTTTTTTCATTGGACAGATATGTGGGATTCTTACATCACACTTAATTCATCTGGAGTCAGCGAAGGGCAGGGATGGGTATCTGGAGCAGTTTTCACATACTAATTAACATATCCAGTTTCTATGCTTTACCTTGGAATTCTGTCATTCATGATAACACTCATTATTTCAGGCTGATCACAAGTTCTGATGGGTAGCTATATATGTTTTTGACTGATGAAATCTAAAGAATAGTTTATTAATAGATGCCTTTCGTCTAGGAAATTAAATCTTCAAAAATTGGGTCTTTTTGGGAAAATAGAATAAAAGAATCTTTGGTGAAAAGGCAGTTCTTGTAGTTGATAGTACTTGGGATTGGTGATCTTGCAAGTTAATGATCCCGAGTCCAGCCTCCCATTAACCTTTAATGTCAGCTGTCACAAAAAACAAAACCAAAAAATGGCTATGAGCTTCAAAAATCATTTTACTTTGGCTGTCCTGTGTTCTGGTTCATCGAAGCAGTCTTTTCTTTGCTCATTAAGAAAAAAGAGACCCTGCAAATAAAATACTAAAAGCCTCACTAGTGGAGTTGACTTATCAGTGTTCCAAAATATTTAGTACTCCAGAAAACTCAATCATAAAAACTAAATTATGAAAATGAAGATCTTCTGACTGGGCACAGTGGCTCTCACCTGTAATCCCAGCACTTTCAGAGGCCGAGGTGGGCGGATCACCTGAGGTCAAGGGTTTGAGACCAGCTTGGTCAACATGGTGAAATCTCATCTCTACTAAAAATAGAAATACTAGCCAGGCGTGATGGTCGGTGCCTGTAATCCTAGCTACTGAAGAGGCTGAGGTGGGAGAATCACTTGAACCTGGAGGAAAAGGTTGCAGTGAGCCAAGATCACACCACTGCACTCTAACCTGGGTGACAGAGCGAGACTCCATCTCAAGAAAAAAAGAAAAAGAAAATGAAGATCTTCTACTGCTTCCCTCCTCCTCCTACTGCCTTCCTCTTCTTACCCTCCTCTCCCTCTTCCTTCCCCCACTTATTTTCTCTCATTCTCTTGCTCTCATTCTCTCTCTTTTGTTCCCTCATTTTCTCTGCCTTTCTCATTTATTTCTCAGTCTCTCTTTTATTTTCTCTCTTGCATTGTTTGCACTGTAGCTGCCTCTCCTTTATGTGAACACTAAGCAATGTCATGTTTGCCCCAGGTGGCCATGGAAATGTTGCAGTAGGCCTTTTGAGGAAGCTGACTTGCTCCATTAGTGAAATCATGCTCAAATTTTCTAAGGATGGTAATTTAGGAATATTTCTACATAGAGATAAGGGCTCAGAACTCTGAAGTCTAGGCACCACTCTCAACCCCAACTTCTATTCTCCTACATATAGAGTTTTCTTTTTTTTTTTTTGGTCACCTAGTTTTAGAAAAATGTAATAACAATAAGCTTGGGTCTGCTCTTCAGAAACCTAGGAGGTAGAGTGATAGTTCTCTGAAGAGGCTGAAAACAAAGTATGTGTTTTCACAAGGCTTAATAGAATATGGGTTTTTTTATTATTATTATTATACTTTAAGTTCTAGGGTACATGTGCATAATGTGCAGGCTTGTTACATATGTATACTTGTGCCATGTTGGTGTGCTGCACCCATCAACTCATCAGCACCCATCAACTCGTCATTTACATTAGGTATAACTCCCAATGCAATCCCTCCCCCCTTCCCCCTCCCCATGATAGGCCCTGGTGCGTAATGTTCCCCTTCCCGAGTCCAAGTGAACTCATTGTTCAGTTCCCACCTATGAGTGAGAACATGCGGTGTTTGGTTTTCT
>NW_012115333.1:2108329-2111712 GCF_000951035.1 Colobus angolensis palliatus | reverse complement strand
TATACATTCTTCTCAGCACCACATCACACTTATTCCAAAATTGACCACATAATTGGAAGTAAAGCACTCCTCAGCAAATGTACAAGAACAGAAATTATAGAGTTTTCTTCCATTGTGTCTTCTTGGATACCTGGGTATGATTTTATTGAGGGAATATGTGGATTTCTTTAGACTTCTATTGTTCTCTGATTTTTTTCTTTAGCCCACAGAACAGTGACTTCCAGTATGCCCTTTTTCAGAGCAGAAGGGAAGGGTATAAATTGAAGTTTTGGGCATATGAAACGTGGCTTAAGGTGGAATAAAAAGTGTTTTACAGTGGGGGAGAGAAATCTTGACTGCTGCAAATGCATGCAGGTAGAAAAAGGTGAAGATTTTTCTGGTAAAGGGGATTCCTACTCTCCTCTTTGTCCTCTACACCAAAATAAAAAAGAAAGAAGTTGAAAAGATTCACCATCCTCTGGATGGTGAGGAGAGAAATGGAGAAATGAGTCATATGTTCCTGGCCTCTAGGGATGGGATGAAGGAAATACTTGGTACTACTGTAGCCCCAGTGGAAAGGGATTTAATGCCCAGTATAGCAATAGAGAAGGGCAACTTTAGGAAGGCCCAAGTTTCATTAAGAGGTTTAACACTGTCGCAGAGGCATCCTCTGTGCACTGCAATGAATAGCAGCTTCTCACTCACACAAATATGTTCTGAGGTTCTAGGCACTGGAGATAGAGTTATGAATAGATACAATTCCCTGCCTTCCTAGAGTAAATAGTCCTACTGGGAGAGGCAGGCAATAGATTTCAAAAATTGCTGAGAAAATATCAGATGGTAATAAACAGAAAGAAAGAAATAAACAGGATAGTGAGAAAAAAGATAGTAATGACGGAAAGGATACTCATGATAGGATGGTTAGAACTCCTCTTTGAGGAGATAACATTTAAACTGAGACTTATAGATGAGAAGGATCTATCCACACAAAGAGCCAGGAGAGAAACAGTATTCAGACAGAGAAAAAGGCAAATTCAAAAGCCCTAAAATAAGAAGTGTTTGGCCTTTCTTAGGAACCAAGGGAAAGTATGGGCAGTGTGAAATATTGGCAGAGGCCAGATTATGCAGATTGGGATTTATAAGCCATGTAAGGAACGTGGATTTTATTCTGAGTGCAGTGAAAAGCTATTGTGGGATTATTAAACTGGAGTGCAACCTATCAGATTGTGCTTTAACATGATTACTGTCTGCAGAGTGGACAGTGGATTGAAAGAGGTCAGCAGTGGAAGCAGAAATATCGGTGGGGAGGCTACTGCGTTTTTCCAAGGAAGAGATAATGTGATCTTGGATTAGAATGGTAACAATGGAAGTGAAGGGAAGTGGAAGGATTTTGGTTATAATTTGAAGATAGAGTCAATAGGGCTTGCCCATGGATTAGATGTGGGGATAGAGGAAAAGAAAGAAAAAGGCTGTTTTCCTTTCTAGTTTTAGTAACTGGATAGCTTGAAATGGAGTGTTGGAAGGGTGGTGATTAGGATTTGCAAGTGAGACAGTGATTTGGGAAAGGAGAAGTCTGCGTGAGACTGGCAGAGTCTTGGACTTGACAGATCAAGAGCAGTTAATTCAGCCACTGCTATGCTGGTAACGAGGGCAGTGAGAGAAAATGAGAGATATGTTGCAAATAGGCCTTTTAAGGAAGCTGACTTGCTCCATTAGTGAAATCATACTCAAATCATAACTCCTACAGGAAAGAAGTAGGCCCCTGGAGGAGATTGAAGGTGAGAAGCTGCTCAGCCCACTCCTGTGGTAGGGGAAGCAGTTAACAGATGCAGAAGAGATCCTGCCTGGCTCAGGAGAGAATGGGAAAACCTGGAGTTCTAAGATTTGGTGAAGGAGGGTGGGTTGAGGTT
Source organism: Colobus angolensis palliatus (assembly GCF_000951035.1). NCBI lineage: Eukaryota > Metazoa > Chordata > Mammalia > Primates > Cercopithecidae > Colobus > Colobus angolensis. Next base: position 2,109,823 of record NW_012115333.1, on the reverse strand, counting down.
CTTGTTGCCTTTGTTGTGATCAGATACCTCAATTTTAATCCTCAGGCTGATGGAATCCAGAGAAACACTTGTTGAATCTGTAATAGAAAAATCACTGGAAATGAAATCCATACTCTTCTATTTATAAAAGAGGGTTGATTTGATAAAGGGATGAGAAATAAGATGATTTGCAAAGTACTGTTTCTGACCACTCCTGACCACAGGGATATGCAAAGCTTTATCACCAACAACTGTGCTAAAAAGGCCCGTCGTGTGATATATTGTAAGTTTGCATCATGTAAACAAAGTTAGGATATGTGCTGCTGTTTGCCTTTAAGGAATTACAACTTCAATATTATTATAGTTTTTTTAAAAAAGAAAAGAAAGGCATCTTTAGGATAATCAGTACACCAACAACTGTCACTTCTCTCTTTTAGGAAGACAGCATAGCATAATAGCTTAAAAGCATGGACTCTTGAGCTGCCCGGGTTCTAATCTCTGCTCTACCATTTACCCGCAGCATGGTCTTTGGGTCAGTTAGTTAACATTCTTTAAGCCTAAGCTTTTAAATCTGTAAAATAAGGATATAGAGCCTCCATCATAAGGTTGTTTTGATGATAAAATATGTTGATATTTATAAAGTGCTTAAAACAGTATCCATGTCAGTGTTTGTTAAATAAGATAAAATGAATACGCATTTGAATAGGAGGCAAATCAAAGAAATATAAGACTAGCCCAAAATACAGGGTCATTTTATAGAGTAGGCAGGACAAAGAAAGCAGCCGGCTGAGAGTTGAGACTCAGGTCTAGAGTAGCCAGCATTGGTTCTGAAGTAGGACCGTGGTGCTTGTTATGACTTGATTCGTCTCTTCCTGGCTGCAGAAAAAGAGCTGATAAAAACCTTTTGAGGCCCAGAGACAGGTAAAGTATCCCTAAATCTCTAAGAACATTGAACTACATACAAATAACACAGATAACTCTCTGTTGACATAGGCCTAATAGGATATTAGTTCCTGAAAAACCACTGTTTTTCCAAAGCTCATTATGACTCCCAGTATGTCCTTTAAGAAACTTCCACTCACTAAGGTTTCTGTTTTCTTTTTCTGTTTTCTTTTTTTTTTTGGTTGAGGAGAGGGGGCCATCACTTCTGTCAGAAGAATAGACAAAATAAAACAAGTTAGTTTTCCTTTTCCTTTTCCTTATTATTATACTTTAAGTTCTATGGTACATGTGTACAATGTGCAGGTTTGTTACATAGGTATACATCTGCCATATTGGTGTACTGCACCCGTTAACTCATCATTTACATTAGGTATATCTTCTAATGCTATCCCTCCCCACTTCCTCCACCCCATGACAGGCCCCAGTGTGTGATGTTTCCCACCCTGTGTCCAAGTGTTCTCATTGTTTGATTCCCACCTATGAGTGAGAACATGCAGTGTTTGGTTTTCTGTCCTTGCAATAGTTTGCTCAGAATGATGGTTTCTAGCTTCATCCATGTCCCTACAAAGGACA
>NW_012115333.1:2103119-2104069 GCF_000951035.1 Colobus angolensis palliatus | reverse complement strand
ATTGTCTTGGCAATGCAGGGTCTTTTTTGGTTCCATATGAACTTTAAAGTAGTTTTTTCCAATTCTGTGAAGAAACTCATTGGTAGCTTGATGGGGATGGCATTGAATCCATAAATTACCTTGGGCAGAAAGGTCATTTTCACAATATTGATTCTTCCTATCCATAAGCATGGAATGTTCTTCCATTTGTTTGTGTCCTCTTTTATTTTGTTGAGCAGTGGTTTGTAGTTCTCCTTGAGGAAGTCCTTCATATCCCTTGTAAGTTGGATTCCTAGGTATTTTATTCTCTTTATTCTCTTTGTAGCAATTGTGAATGGGAATTCACTCATGATTTGGCTCTTTGTTTGTTATTGGTGTATAGGAATGCTTGTGATTTTTGCACATTGATTTTGTATCCTGAGACTTTGATGAAGTTGCTTATCAGCTTAATGAGATTTTGGGCTGAGAACTTGGGGTTTTCTAAATATACAATCATGTCATCTACAAACAGGGACAATTTGACTTCCTCATTTCCTAATTAAATACCCTTTATTTCTTTCTCCTGCCTGATTGCCCTGGCCAGAACTTCCAACACTATGTTGAATAGGAGTGGTGAGAGAGGGCATCCTTGTCTTGTTCCGGTTTTCAAAGGAAATGCTTCCAGTTTTTCCCCATTCAGTATGATATTGGCTGTGGGTTTATCATAAATAGCTCTTATTATTTTGAGATACATCCCATCAGTACCTAGTTTATTGAGAGTTTTTAGCATGAAGGGCTGTTGAATTTTGTTAAAGTCCTTTTCTGCATCTATTAAGATAATTATGTGGTTTTTGTCTTTGGTTCTGTTTATATGATGGATTAGGTTTATTGATTTGTATATGTTGAACCAGCCTTGCATCCCAGGGATGAAGCCAACTTGATCTTGGTGGATAAGCTTTTTGATGTGCTGCTGGATTCGGTTTGCCAGTATT
>NW_012115333.1:2062151-2101385 GCF_000951035.1 Colobus angolensis palliatus | reverse complement strand
CTTTCCATGTTTAGGGCTTCCTTCAGGATCTCTTGTAAGGCAGGCCTGGTGGTGACAAAATCTCTCAGCATTTGCTTGTCTGTAAAGGATTTTATTTCTCCTTCACTTATGAAACTTAGTTTGGCTGGATATGAAATACTAGGTTGAAAATTGTTTTCTTTAAGAATGTTGAATATTAGCCCCCACTCTCTTCTGGCTTGTAGAGTTTCTGCGAAGAGATCCGCTGTTAGTCTGATGGGCTTCCCTTTGTGGGTAACTCGACCTTTCTCTCTGGCTGCCCTTAACATTTTTTCCTTCATTTCAACATTGGTCAATCTGATAATTATGTGTCTTGGAGTTGCTCTTCTTGAGGAATATCTTTGTGGTGTTCTCTGTATTTCCTGAGTTTGAATGTTGGCCTGCCTCGCTAGGTTGGGGAAGTTCTCCTGGATAATATCCTGAAGAGCATTTTCCAACTTGGTTCCCTTCTCCCTGTCACTTTCAGATATACCAATCAGACGTAGATTTGGTCTTTCCATTTAGTCCCATATTTCTTGGAGGCTTTGTTCATTTGTGTTTACTCTTTATTCTCTAAACTTTTTCGCTTCATTTCATTCATTTGGTCTTCAATCACTGATACCCTTTCTTCTACTTGATCAAATCAGCTCTTGAAGTTTGTGCATGTGTCATGAAGTTCTCATGCCATGATTTTCAGCTCCATCAGGTCATTTAAGGACTTCTCTACACTGTTTATTGTAGTTAGTCATTTGTCTCAACTTTTTTTCACGGTTTTTAGCTTTTTTGCGATGGGTTTGAACGTCCTCCTTTAGCCTCGAGAAGTTTGTTATTACCGATCGTCTGAAGTCGTCTTCTCTCAACTTGTCAAAGTCATTCTCCATTCAGCTTTGTTACATTGCTGGCAAGGAGCTGCGATCCTTTGGAGGAGGAGAGGTGCTCGATTTTTAGAATTTTCAGCTTTTCTGCTCTGGTTTCTCCCCATCTTTTTGGTTTTATCTTCCTTTGGTCTTTGATGATGGTGATGTACAGATGGGCTTTTGGTGTGGATGTCCTTTCTGTTTGTTAGTTTTCCTTCTACCTCTCAGGACCCTCAGCTTCAGGTCTGTTGGAGTTTGATGGAGGTCCACTCCAGCCCCTTTTTTTGCCAAGGTATCACCAGCAGAGGCTGCAGAAGAGGAAATATTGCAGAACGGCATATGTTTCTGCCTGATCCTTCCTCTGGAAGCTTCGTCTCAGAGGGGCACCCGGCTGTATGAATTGTCACTCGGGCCCTACTGGGAGGTGTCTCCCAGCTAGGCTACTCGGGTGTCAGGGACCCACTTGAGAAGGCAGTCTGTCCGTTCTCAGATCTCAAACTCTGTGCTGGGAGAATCACTACTCTCGTCAAAGCTGTCAGACAGGGACGTTTAAGTCTGCAGAAGTTCCTGCTGCCTTTTGTTCAGCTATGCCCTGCCCCCAGAGATGGAGTCTACAGAGGCAGGCAGGCCTCCTTGAGCTGCAGTGTGCTCCACCTTGTTCGAGCTTCCCAGCTGCTCTTTTTGCCTACTCAAGCCTCAGCAATGGCGGACGCCCGTCCCCCAGCCATGCTACCACCTTGTAGTTCAATCTCAAACTGCTGTGCTAGCAGTGAGCGAGGCTCTGTGGGCATGGGACCCTCCGAGCCAGGTGCGGGATATAATCTCCTGGTGTGCCCTTTGCTACGGCTGTTGGAAAAGCTCAGTATTATGGTGGAAGTGTCCCAATTTTCCAGGTACCATCTGTCACAGCTTCCCTTTGCTAGGAAAGGGAATTCCCTGACCCCTTGCGCTTCTCAGGTGAGGTGATGCCCCGCCCTGCTTCGGCTCACCCTCTGTGGGCTGCACCCACTGTCCAACCAGTCCCAGTGAGATGAACCAAGAACCTCAGTTGGAAATACAGAAATCACCCATCTTCTGCATCGCTCATGCTGGGAGCTGTAGACTGGAGCTCTTCCTATTCGGCCATCTTGGAACCTCCTCAGTTTTATTTTTCTTACAGTTTATTTTTCTCCTGAAGAAGTAACTCTAAATTTTTTATTGAACACACAATGTGTATTTTACTCCTATTAACCAGGATGTTTCCTCCTCCTTCCTGTTTTGTTGCAGGTATTGATATTCAAAAGATTTATAATTGCATTTTTTATATATTAAAGGAACTACCAAATGGTGTTTTATGAGCATCAAATGGCAAAAGTCAGCATCTGTGGTTGGATCAGGATAGTAATTACACATGGCACATTTATCTTATTCCTTCTGTGGAGTAGAGCAGAATTAAGGCCTTTTTAGAGTTTTAGGGCTGCATAGGTTTGGAGAGGCCTCATCCGTCATTCTTCCCTGTAGGTTCAACTCTACCTAAACCTTTCTAGAAAGATGAATATCTTATTTTTAAAGGGCCTTTGGGAATTAAATTTTGAAACCTCCTTCTAAGTCATTTCTGTGTTTAGGATTTTCACTGTCAGGACATTATTTTATTCAAGTAAAATCCTATTACAAAGACACAGATATTTTCCTCTCCTCTTGAATGCTTTATAGAAATGATACTTTGTTGTGCTGACCGCAATGGACTACATTACTACAATAAGCCTATACCAGCAAACTTTTTTCTGTCCCCAATTCCATACCAGCTAGTTTATAATACAGATATCTGGTCTTACGTCTGCTTTGTAGGGGAAAGAAGAGGACAAAACTGGGGAAGAGGTATGAGAGGTTTCCTTTTATAACCTTTCCTCTTTACTGCTAGATTGTGATCACTCGCAGATTTACCATTGACAGTGTGAGGTGAACTCGCTTGTTTTCTGGTCTTATCTATGGGTTGGGAATGCTATTTATAGCAATATACTAATTATTAAAAAATTCTACTCAAACCAAAGAAACTAGAAGGTTGGTTAAGGGGAGATCAATTAGTGATGAACCCTTAGCTGTATTTGAGTCCCTTTTCTCTTTCCCAGTGTTTGTTAGTCTTCTGGTCTTTTTGATTTTCTCATTCCTCTGAATGTATCCCGTGAGAAAGTCCTAGTACATGCTGTTGAACTAAGAAGAAACTTAATAGTTAAGTTATGTCTCTTTAGTAATTAAAGGGGGTGCTGCAAATAATTTAGTAAAAAAAAAGGGGGGGGAGTGCTGACTCATCTTGGTTGGTCAGGTGTGATAGCTCATAGTTAACATTTGTTTAGCCAACTTAATTCCAAGGTTAAGCATTACTTGAAATCTCTCTTTTTTGGATAATATTGATTACATGATCCTGAGTGTTCAACATTATGTTATCTTAATGTATTTCTTTTAGGAAGTAAAAGTTATCATCTGGTATATAAGGACCTAACATAGTTCATATCTCTTTCTTTATAATTAAAAATATATTCTCACTTCATCACAGCAGATACTATGTTAGCTGCTTAGCAGCAACATGTTCATAAGGAAGGAAAATCTTATAGATTTAATTCTGCCCAGAGGGGTATATAAAGTATTATGAACAGAAAGCTGAACTTTCATAATGAAGCCATTGTGGATATTGTGTCAAAATGTCATTTTAATAATCCAAATTTTAATCATCCTGACTTTACCTGTCACATCATATTTTATTTTCTATTAGCCACGCATCTCTGAAATGTTCTCTAAGAGGCAGTGGTAATAGAATCTATGTTGTCCTAATATATTTGCATTGTCAGGCATTGATGAAAGAATAGGTTTAATATACTTTGCACAAAGCTCTCCACATGGGCTCAGTCTCTGTGTGGAATATATTCTCTATGTGACTAACAATATGAACTTAACAGCATCATTTCATTATGGAGTCATTATGCTCAAGCTATTTGTCTGCATTTTTATTGTGTATCACTCAGAAGTAGGGGTTATACTGAAATGTATCCTGGATGAAGGCCCTGCTAAAATATTTCATGTTTATATTCCTCCAGTTCTACTGCTACATGTGCTTCTCTTTGGAACTGTCCTTTAAGACCACTTTCAGACATTGAGTACAGGCTTCAAAGGTGTTCATCTTCATCTTTATACACAAAGAGCAAGGGTTAAGCATTGTAATTCATCCAGATAATTGAGCATAAGCCAAAAGTTCCAGTTGGGTGGAGGGTAAAACTGTTGCCCATGAGATGAGAGAAATGGGTGTCTTGGATGAAATGCTCTAATAGTGTGGACTAGATGATCTGGTAAAAAGAAGATTCAGTGTCAAAGTGTTAGCTCTTTGTGTCCTTATAGAATTTATAGATTATCTTAGTGTGCTTGCTTCTTCCTTTTCAATTGCCCTGATTTGGGCTTTCTCACTGTTGTTTAGCCCTGGGAACGTTTATATTCAGCAAACATTTTTTGAGCAACGCTTAAGTACAAACTTAAAGAAAGAAGTTTGAAGGGCAGGTGTGGTGGCTCACGCTTGTAATCTCAGCACTTTGGGAAGCTGAGGTGGGCCTATCACCTGAGGTCAGGAGTTCAAGACCAGTCTGGCCAACATGATGAAACCCCATCTCTACTAAATATACAAAAAATTAGCCGGGTGTGGTGGCATGCACCTGTAGTTCCAGCTACTCAGGAGGCTGAGACAGGAGAATCACTTGAGTCCGGGAGGTGTAGGTTGCAGTGAGCTGAGATCGCACCAGTGCACTCCAGCCTGGGCAACAAGAGTGAAACTCAATCTCAAAAAATAAAAATACAGAAGACAAAAAAACCACAGATGGACACCACATCTTTTTTTTCCATTTGAATACTTATGAAACCAATTGTCAAGTTGGGGATTTTGGGTCATATCTGACTCCTGGTTCCACACAAGAGTTTATGTGCCGTCTGATCTGTTTATCCTCTAATGCATTTTGATCTTTAAAGTTACTTTAAGCCATTAAACATTTGCATTACTTGAAAAATAGAATTTATTATTCAGTAATTCTGTATATTTTAATATTTCTTTCCTCTTTTTTCTAGGGAAATTAATGACTTTCTTTTTTAAACCAGCATCATTCCCTGATACAACATTGTAACTAATGATAGCTGAAATATGCTCAATTCCAAATGGTCCCGTGTCATTTTTCTATATCGTAGGAGTGAATAAGATCATCTGTAGATCAGCCAGAAGGCTTTGTGTTTTACCTTTGTAGCAGCCTCTTGAAGGATGTAAGAAATTGAATAAAGCAAGATAAAGCACGTATGTTCAGATGTGTGGCTGACAGCTCTCCTGAAAGCAGAATGCTAATTTTTTACTTTAAAAAAAAATCTGGAAGAAGTCCCCAAATAATTCAGGGGAAGACAAATGATGCTGAAATGAAGTCACATGACTCAGTGGATAATTCCAGTGAAACCCAGGAAGAACCGCATTAGTGATAGTCTGTAAGTATACACAGTGTTTTACAATAGGTTGATTGCACTAAACAAAGGAGAAAATCCTTTCTCTGAGGAGCTTACAATCTAAAGATGCAAGTTGGTGCGGTACAATATGGAATGAGAACAGTAAGTGAGCCCCATGGTGGGTGGTCTTCATAGCTGAAATGCTTCGAGACAAGTGCCTTCTTGGAAAGGTAGAGGTTGGAGAGGGAGTGGCCCAGGTGTGCAAAGAAGTTGAAGGCTGTTCTTTTGGGACTGGGGAATAAGGATAAGGAAAGAGAAGGTTGGATAGTCTGTCTGAAAAGAGGCTCGACATAAAAATGGGTAAAGAGATCAGACTGACATTGGCATGGTACAGCGTGGTGATTTAGAGAACAAGGGGAAATTCCAGCAGAAGAGGACTGAGAGAGAGGGCAAACAACATACCTTAGGACTGTATTACAGCAAATACCATGTCTTTAAAGATTTTCCAGATCTCTCCCTAGATCTGGAGAATGCTGCTTGTAACAGATTCTTTCCAGTGTGAATGGATTCTGTACCAGAGGAAAGAACAGTCTAGTATGGTTAGAACAGTCCAATAAGATTCTGTATGCAAAAAGGGCTTTGTACAAACCGCCCATGGGGTTTTATAAAAGCTCTTTTGTACAAAAAAAAAAAAAAAAAAAAAAAAAAAAGAAAAGCAGTACAAATGTACGTCATCATCATTTTGCCTAGCTTTGACTTTATTAAATTTTTGGTTGGTAAAGTATTTTAATAAAAGGTTAGCAGTAGAACTTCCCATTTCAGAGATGTTATCACAAACAGATTTGATAAATGCCTCCCTTGTTTCCATGTTAGCTCATTACAACTTCTCATAGTAAATGTTCCCACAAAAGGCTCTCTATTTTCCTTACAATTGAACTAATACTTCATATAAGTGAAGATCCTCATTCTCATCCTCATTCCTGCCCCCTCTCTTGTTATCCAGCCTCTTTTTCACTTGTGTTCATATGCTCATATGTTTTCTTTGGTCTCACAAAACCATTTTTATGCTCTGCCTTATTCCAGCAAGGATATCAGTTGGTTTACCAATAAATACATACAATAACGAGATTAACAAATTGACAGGGAAACAGGTATGTAGGGAAAATAATTATAAGAAACAAAATGAGGCCAGGGTAAGGTTAGTACACCAAGTATACAGCACTGGGGACTTATGATTGTGCCCTAAATTTGACTCAGCTTCTTAGCACACGGATCAAGGAAGGAAATGTTAGTTATAAGAGTTGCAAGTGTCCATAAGGTAAAAATGAACTCATTTCTCAGAAGCAGCACAGCTTGTCTGCAGACTTGTAAGAAATTCCTCCCATAGGGTTTTATAAATGCCAGTTTGTTGGATATGGATTTTATCCTGAGGGCGCTGGGAAGCCAGTGAAGTTTTTGATTTAGGGGATGACATACACAAAGCCATATTTAAAGTAGGTATAGGAAAGCTCAAATGAATTGGGGAGGGGGGAACTAGATGCAGGAACAAGTTAGAGATGAGGCTCTAAGAGTCTGGGCAATGAGGATGTATCAGAGTGAATGGCAAATGAAGGAAAGCTATAAGAGAGGTTAGGAAGATGTACAAGGTCATTGCTTAGATATCAATGGAAAAGGAAGAATCAAGGATGCCTGTAGGGTTCAGGTACAAGCTAAAGTGATGGTATCATAATCCCTTGCAAATAAAAGAGGAGGAAAGATGTGTTAAAGTGGAAAGCCCAGAAGATGATGAAAAAGCTGAGATAACCACTATGGGTTCTTATAGTCACATTTTAGAGCAAGCAGAACAAAGAAAATGGAGAGTTATCATTTATTTAGCACTTTATAGTTTATGAAGTACTTTTACATACAGTATCTTATTTTGTCCTCATGACATTCCTGTGAAGGAAGTAGTACTATCCACAATTTACTGATAAAAAATCTTGGACTAAATGATTAACTGACATATAACTAGTAAGTGCCTTGTTTTCCCCCCACTGTATTACACTGCCTCAAGAAGACCACCTGCTTGGAGCTGTTGACATAGTATTATTAGATGAAAATATCAGGACAAGGTTAGAGTTTTGCCATCATTATAAACATCAATATTTTGCTTTGCTTCATATACTTGTTCTACTGGGGAAATTTGATAGGGATAAGACTGTTTGCCCCTACACTAAATGTCCCCAGACTACTATGCTTTTAAAATTTCGTATCTGCTTTTTATACTTCTTTAATCTCTTCCACTGCTGTCAGCTGTTACTACTTGATGTGTCTGGCAGCTCCCCTCCTCCTAATCATTTGTACCCCTGGAAACCAAACAAATATGCTTGTTACTTTTAGACACAATCTTAAGAGTGACTATGCATTGAAGTAGAACATAGGGAGTCCTCTTATGAGAACTCTAACCCTTATTTATGTTTTTATGGGTAAAGAACATAAGTCTCACTGTACGTTCATTCTTAGAATATATAATTTTGGCTCTCTTCTAGTGTCTTGGCCAATTTTGAGTAGTTGAAAGTGCTGGATAAGTTACCTAGAAAGGTGAGGTGTCAGTATATATATTTAATATGTGACCTTGGCCAATATTTTTTAAAAAATAGATGTTTTGGTGGCAACTGGAAAGTAATCATGCTTTACAAAGGGAAGGTTGTGAATTTTTAGTGAATAGTAGTCTAGATGCCAAAGGTTTGAAGTGACTGCCGAACCTCCTTTATTCCAGAATGACTGATGACCACTTCTCTCAGTCCCCATTCCCCTCTACTGGAAAAGTTGCAGACATTTTCTTTGTTCTCCAGTAAGTCTTTCTTCCCAAAACAGTCATAGAAGCTTCCAACCAGCCCTTTCTAGGTTCACTTGTCTTTCTCTTTTTCCCTCTGCGAGGAAGGCTTTTCATAAAGATTTATTGACTCTCCATGGGGCATTGTTCCTATAGGAAGCACTGAACTCCTCAGTGTGAAATCTGTGTCTCCAGCTGGCTAAATAAAGCACTTTGTGACACTTGGTACAGCATGTGCATAATTCAGATGTGTGGACTGTGGCCCTAGCATCATGAGCACTCAGCCCATGTCCAAATAGAAGCGGTATTTTTTACAAATTTACTTTTCAAATTAATTTTTAAGATGAAGAGCAATTAGTGGCTAATCAATACATTTATGAAGCCACCTGAATTTGGTAGAAATGAGAGAGAAGAGGAAAGGTGATTTCTGTTCACACTGTATTGAAGTATGAAATTAATAAAAGTTGATGTCATTAGAACTCAGCAAGGTCAATAATTAAAACTCTTGGTCTTTCAAATATTCCTAGGAAAGATTGTATCCTTCATAATGATGGAAATGGAAAATGCTTATTTCTTTGCACAGGTAGTTTGGGACAAAGGAACTACTTTTACTGTTAGTTAGAAATATCCTCATGTCACCTTGTGCCCAGAAAAATAGGAATTATTTTGGATTAGTTGTGGTCTGTGAAAAATACAGTGGTGATACTACCATTTTATGGCTTTGAATTGGGCTTTGGGAAAAAGTTTCTAGTTTGATGCTTTTAGGAGCTCATGATTGGATATAAGATTTACAAAGGTAATTGGGAGAAAACAACTTCCTATGTCCTTGAATGAATTCATTTAAGGTATAAAAGTATTTTCTAGAAATAGGCAGGATATCTAGGTCTTGATAGGAGTGCGGAACATTTCTTCAGCTTTAGTAGTCATCCTGTTTTGCATGTGACCATGACAGTATATCCATTTTAGACTGACCTTTCAGAAGAAGAGAAATTTGCTTTTCCTTCTTTTTGCTTTTGTATCTAAGTGTCTATTACAGGAACATACATTTGGTGGGTATTCAAATGCCTCTGATGAGATGTTTATTGGTAAATGAAAAATGTTTCCTGAAGGGAGCAAATGGTATGCTTTCTAAAGATAATCAGATTTATCAGTTCAAAAATATGGCAATGCAACTGAAGTATCCAGATTGAATAGTAAACTATGAATTATGCCTACACAATGCTGCAACTGCCACCTTATGTGACCTCAACTTTTGCAGTATAATGAAGGTATATTATTAAACATTTAAATAGCCTCACTTACTGAATAAACAATCAGCGGCTTGATACATTATGTTTGGACCTAGCACTAGAGATACTTCACTCATTATAGTGCTTGTGAGCACTAAGGCCAACCCCTGATATTTGAGGGACATTATGCAAATTTCCCCAGAGCAGCATGGTTTGGAGTTCTCTGTCTGATACATCAGTTAGCATTAGTGCCCTGTGGCTGAAAAGGATATGATGATGGGTGAGTATCCAAGTGTGAGATTTAAAATAAACCAATGAGATTTGAGACTTTAGACTTCAATTTCCTTTCATCCATCAGCTATGTTGAACTTTCCTTTAGAAAACCAGACTAGCATTGACCTGCTAGAGTCCATGGGGAAACTATGTTATAACAAATTTTGATTAGGTATTAGTAGATATAAGAGAGAGAAGAGATGAGCTAGCCAGGAAGGGTGAGGTGGGCAGAAGGGACATTACTGAGCTGAGGAGGGGATAATTAGATTAGAACAAAGGAAAGTGTATATACCTCCTCACCCTTCCTCTCAACTACTACTTTGGTCTAGCCATGAACCTTGCTCATAGATCTGTTATCATTCCTATCTTAGTTTTCTTCCACCACTACCACTCCCATTCATTTATTATTATTATTATTTTTTTTTTTTGAGACAGAGTCTCACTCTGTTGCCCAGGCTAAAGTGTAGTGGTCCAGTCTCAGCTCACTGCAACCTCCGCCTCCTGGGTTCAGGAGATTCTCATGCCTCAGCCACCTGAGTAGCTGGGATTATAGGTGCCTGCCACCATACCTGGCTAGTTTTTGTATTTTTAGTAGAGACAGGGTTTCACCACATTGGCCAGGCCGATCTTGAACTCTTGGCCTCAAGTGATCCACCTGCCTCTGCCTCCCAAAGTGCTGGGATTACAGGCGTGAGCCACCGCACCCTGCCCGTTTCTTATTCTTGATGCCTTCTGTCCTTCTGGATATTCCCTATTAAGTATTACATAATAAAACAAAGACAACAAGGAAAACTGTTGTTTTTCTTTGTTTTTGTTGTATTTTTGAAAAATTTTTCCTACTTTTCCCCCTTTACCTTTCTTCATTGATGCTGCCCAAATAAAACCTTTATCAGATAATCTCCTCTACCATATTTGTACAAAAGGATTCTATTATAAAATACTGCAGCTGAGCTCATTTTGTTTATTTAACAATATTCTCTGGATGGCATCTCAATCACTCTGACACCTTGTCATCTAGGGTGGCATCCCAGGGTATTTATAATCTTCTCAATGGTTACCATGAAATTCTCAAACCAAAATTAATTTGAAGTCACTTTAACTTAAAATGATTTGAAAAGATCCCCAAATCAAATTGTCATAGGCATGACACCGCCTAACAATTAGAGATTAGTGCTTTGGAACAATGATTCTTAAACTGTTTTGTTTCTGAAGGAAATATTTAGTCAACACCCCACCCTAAGAAGAGGAACAATCATTTATGACTGAACAGCCAGAATTTTCTGATCTCAAGCATTCTCTCAAAAAAAGTTCTTAAAGGCTATGAGAGAATGTAGCAACAGTGGTGGACATAAGAAGGGAATTGGCTTACCTATTCATTCATTCATTTTCATGCATTCATTCAGCAAATATATACTGAGGGCCTACTATATGCCAGCATTATTTTATATAGGCTCTATCTACCTTGTAATACAAAAGATAATATTCCCTGGTTTGAAAATGCTCATTCTCTAGTGGTGAGTAACCTATGGATGAATTAGAGTAACCCTTCGTTCCATTTCTCTTTGGTAACCAATGATTCAGTACTATGTAGTTTGGATCACTTTGCAGTATAGTGGTTTTGTCTTCCCGTTCTGTGATGTTTCTCTAGCCTGTAGCCTCTTACCCATCATTCATAACCATCACTGGTGTTCGTTGAATTGTACTTGTACTTGTTTGCAGTGTGTTGATTTTAATTTTCTTTCTTTTTGAACTTTTTATTTTAAAATATTTTAAACATAACTTTTTATTTTCAGAAATACACGAAGTTTCAAAAAATAATACAGAGAGGTCTGTTGTACCCTTCATTCAGTTTTCCCCAATGTTTATACATTATATAATCAGAGTGCAATATCAAAACCAGGAAACTGAAATTGGTACAATGTGTATATAAATTCTATGCCATCTTATCACTTCTGAGGATTTGTATAGCCAATAAAAACACAGAACCATTCCATCACCATAAAGATCTCTTTCTTGCTACCTACCCCTTTAGAGTCAAACCTGCTCCCTACCATTCTTCACTGTCTGTCACCCCTGGCAACCACTATTTGCTTTCCATCTCTAAAATGTTGTCTTTTCTAGAATATTAAATAAAAAGAATCATACAGTATGTGACCTTTTGGGATTGGCTTGTTTTTCACTGAGCACGATACCCTTGAGATTTATCTAAGTTTTTGTCTGTATCAATAGTTTGTTCATTGTTACTGCTGAGTAGTATTCCATGTTATGGACGTACCACAGTTTGCTCAATTGTTTGCCCAGTTTATTGTTCTATTTCCTTGTTCACTGATTCTTTTCTCCTGTTCTCTGTGTTCTGCTGTTGAGCCCACACATTGAGTTTTCAATTTGGCAAGTATATTTTTTCAGTTCTAAAATTTCCATTTGATTTTTTTGTAGGAGGGAAGTATCTGGCATTTTTTAACTTCTATTTTAGGTTCAGGGTTACATATGCAGGTTTGTTATATAGGTAAACTCATGTCATGGGGTTTTGAAATTATTTCATCACCCAGGTACTAAGCTTAGTACCCAATCATTATTTTTTCTGACCCTCTCTCTCCTCTCACCCTTCACCCTCAAGTAGGTCCCAGTGTCTTATATGTCCATAGGTCCCCTCATTGTGTCCATGTGTTTTCATCATGTAGCTCCCACTTTTAAGTGAGAACATGTAGTATTTGGTTTTCTGCTCCTGCATTAATTTGCTAAGGATAATGGTTTCCAGCTCTATTCATGTTCCTGCAGAAGGTGTGGTCTCATTCTCTTTTATGACTGCATAGTATTCCATGGTGTATATGTACCACATTTTCTTTATCCAGTCTGTCATTGGTGGGCATTTAGGTTGATTCCATGTCTTTGCTATTGTGAATAGTGCTGCAATGAACATTTGCATGCATGTGTCTTTGTGGTAGAATGATTTATATTCCTTTGGGTATATACCCAGTAATGGGACTACTGGATCAAATGGTAGTTCTGTTTTTAGCTCTTTGAGGAATCACCACACTGCATTCCACAGAGGTTGAACTAATATACACTCCCGCCAACAGTGTATAAGCATTCCCTTTTCTCTACAACCTTGCCAGCATCTGTTATTTTTTGACTTCGAGTTGGCCTTTGCTGAAGGTGCTGTGGATGGGAGTGGAACTACAGTCTTATCCGTGGTGTTCAGGTGGAGTAGGAAGGTGATTAGAAGTATTCTGTCTTGCTAGGCTGCCATTTTCCTAGTCCTTTGGCTAGACAGTGCCACCTTTCCTTGTGACTTGATGTTAAACACTTAGAAATCCTTAAAAGTAGTAACATAATTACTAGTAACATTGTGATTGTGTTAATTATGCTACATTTAACTTACTTTTTAGTACTTTTATTGAAGTATTGACATACAATTAAGTACATTTAAAGTTTACAATTTGAGGCACGCACCCATCACCACAATCTAAATAATAAATATACCTATCATGCCCAAAAGTTTCCTTGTGTCCCTTTGTATTCCCTCCATTCCTTGCCTACTCACCTCCTCCTATCCTAGGCAACTATTGATTTGCTTTTTTTCAATACAGATTAGTTTGCATATTCTAGAATTTTTGTAAATGGTTTCATAGAGTATGAACTTTTTCTCTGGTTTCTTTTACTCAGCATAATTATTTTTATACTCATCCATGCTGTCGTGTATATAAATAGTTCATTCCTCTTTTATTTTTTAGTAGTAGCAGTATATTGTATAGATATGTGACAATTCATTTTTCCTTTCAACTGTTGATAAACGTGACTTGTTTCCACTTTTTGGCTGTTACAGATAAATGCTATGAACATTTATATACAAGTGTTTTTGTGTACACATGCTTTTATTCTTAGATAAAAGGACAGTGGAATTGCTGGGACATATGGTAGGTGTATGTTTACCTGGTAAGAAGTTGCTAAACTTTCAAATTTGCACTAGCACTACCAGTGTATGAGCAATCTAGTTGTTTCACATCCTGCCAAGACTTGGTATACTAAGTCTTTTAAATTGTAGCCATTCTAGTGATGTACAGTATTATTTCATAGTAAGAAGTTTTAATTTGCATTGTCCTAATGGCAAATGATATTGAACATCTTTATGTGCTTATTTGTGATGTGAATATATTATTTGATAAAGCATTCATTCAAGTATTCTGCTGAACTTTAAGTTCTTTGTCATCTTATTATTGAGTTGTAAGAGTTCCTTATATATTCTAGGTACAAGTCCTTTGTCACATATATGTTCTGTTAATAGTTTTCCCCATCTGTGACTTGGCTTTACATTTTCACAGTGATGTCTTCTGAAGAGCGAACATCTTTAATGTCCATGAAATCCAATATAATTATTTCCCCTTTTGTAATTTCTGGAGTTTTGTAATAATTAAGAAATCTTTGACAAACCTAAGTACATTGAGATTTTCTTCTGTTTTCATCAAAAAGTTTTATAGTTTTAGCTCTCACATTTAGGTGCATGATCCATATTGACTTCATGTTTTATACAATGTGTAGTAAGGGCCAAGGTGTCTTTATTTTTTTTTTTTTTTTTGCATATGGATATCCACTTGTTTCAGCATTATTTGTTGAATAGACAGTTCTTTTCCCAATGTATTGCATTGGTATCTTTATTGAAAATCAATTGATGATATAAGAGCAGATCTATTTCACAGTTCTATTATGTATTATTAATAAATTTGCCGGTTTTACACAATAAGATACTGTCTTGATTATTATAGTTTTGTATTAAGTCCCAAACAAAGTAACGTATGTCCTCCATAATTGTTCTTTTTTGAAATTATTTTGACTCATCTAGGGGCTTTACATTTTCTTACAAATTTTAGAATCCAGTTGTCAGTTTCTACAAACATTTCTCCTTATTTGGGTTTAATGTGTTGTTCTTCTACTACTTATTTAATTTAGGAAGATGGAGTCATTGATTTGAGAACTTTCTTGTTCTTTCCTAACGTAGGCTTTTAGT
This sequence comes from Colobus angolensis palliatus, assembly GCF_000951035.1. Taxonomy (NCBI): domain Eukaryota; kingdom Metazoa; phylum Chordata; class Mammalia; order Primates; family Cercopithecidae; genus Colobus; species Colobus angolensis. The sequence goes on along the minus strand of NW_012115333.1, from coordinate 2,086,766 downwards.
GCTATAAATTCCCCTGAAATATTGATTATGATATACTGTTTATTCATCATCATTCAGTTCACAATCTTTTCTAATTTCTGTTTTGATTTCCTCTTTGACCTATGGATTAGTTAGAAGTGCAATTTTTAATTTCCAGATACTTAATGATTTTCTAGATGTCTTTCTGTTCTTGACATCTAATTTATTTTCATTGTGGTAATGGAGTATTCTTTGTGTCACTTGCATTTTTTAAAATTTGTTGAGACTTGTTTTCATGGCCCAGAATGTGATCTAGCTTGGTAAATGTTCCATGGGCAGTTGTGTACTTTTCAATGCTGAGTTGTGTGTTTTATAAATATCAAGTAGTTTACTTGGTTGATAGTCTTTGCAAAGTCTTCTGTCTCCTAACTGATTTTCTGTCTACTTATTCTATCAATATTAAGGGATGAGTAATGAAATCTCTGAATATAATTGTGTATTTGTCTATTTCTCCTTGCACTTCTATCAGTGATCCAGCTTTCTTTTGATTAGTATCAGTGTGGTATATCTTTTTTCATTCTTTAACTTTTAACTAATTTGTGCCTTTATATTTAAAGTGAGTTTCCTGTTAAGCAGTATGTTGTTGGATCTTGCTTTTTAAATTCCGTCTGACAGTCTCTGCCTTTTAATTGAGGTGTTTAGAGCACTTCCATTTAATGTGACAATTGATGTAGTTAGGTTTAAGTCTGTCATCTTGTCATTTACTTTTTATTTGTCCCATGTATTCTTTGTTCCCTTTTTCTTCTTTTCCTGACTTCTTTTTGATTAAGTATCATTATAACTATATTGCAAAGCCTTTGTTGGATGATTAGCTTTATCTCTTAGTATGTTAGGGGTTGCTTTAGGGTTTATAACATACACAACAAGAAAAAAATTATGTAGTTATGATTTCTGGTGTTCTTCATTCCTTTATATACATCCATATTTTCATCTGATGTCATTTTATTTTTTCCTGAAGGATGTGCTGTACCATTTCTTATACCATGGGTAGTAGGCAATGAATTTTTCCTTGTATGGGAAGGGGTGGCATGTGTGGTGTAAAAAGGCAACAAGATGGTATTGAAAGTATGGGATTGAACTCATAGCAATCACTAATCTGTTCTATCTTTATAATTTTCTCACTTCTAGATTATTTTACAAAAGGAATCATAGCATATATATGTCCTTTTGATATTGGCTGTTTTCACTCAGCACCATTCTCTGTACATTCACCCAAGTTGTTGTGTATATCAAGAATTTATTCCTTTTATTTGTTCAGTTTGTTTAACCATTCACATGTTAAAGGATGTTGATCTATTTCCAGTTTTTGGCTATAATGATTTGAGCTTATATGAACATTTGTATATAGGTTTTTGCATAGACATAAGTTTCCATTTCCCAGAATTATTGCTCAGGAGTGCAATTGATGGATTGTATGGTAGTTGTGTTTAGTTTTATAAGAAACTGCCAAGTTGTTATCCAGAGAAACTGTACATTCCCACCAACAATGTATGAGTGATTCCATTTTTCCACAGTCCTGCCAGCATTTGGTGTTGTCACTAATGTTTATTTTAATCATACAGATACGTGTGCAGTGATATCTCATTGTGGTTTGAAGCTGCATTTTCTAATGGCTAATGTGGCAGAACATCTTTTCATGTGCTTATTTTGCCATCTGTACACCCTCAGGTGAAATAGCTCTTCAAATCTCTCTCCAATTTCCTAATGGGATTTTTTTTTAACTGTTGACTTTTGAGAGCTCTTTATGTATTCAACGTACTAGTCCTCTTGGATATGAGTCTTGCAAGTATTTTTCTCCCAGTGTGTAGCTTGTCTTTTCATCCCCTTAAGAAGGTCTTACGAAGAGCAAAAGATTTAATTTGGATAAAGTCCAACTTAATCACTTTTTTGATAGATTATGCTTTTGGTGCCAAATCTAAAAACTCTTTGCCTAGTCTTTGATTCTGATTGCTCATATTTTTTTTCCTAAAAGTTTAGTTGTTCTACGTTTTATACTTAAGTCCATAATTCATGTTGACTTAATTTTGTGTAAGGGTGAAAGTTAGTTCAACAACAGATTTTTCCTTTCTGATTATAGATGTTCAACTGCTCTAGCATCATTTGTTGAAAAGACTATACTTCCTCCATTGAACTACTTTTGCTCCTTTGTTGAAAATGAGTTATGCCATGCAAAGAAAGGAAGTATTTATTTATTTATTTATTTATTGAGATGGAGTCTCGCTCTGTGGCCAGGCTGGAGTGCAGTGGCACGATCTCGGCTCACTGCAACCTCCGCCTCCTGGATTCAAGTGATTCTCCTGCCTCAGCCTCCTAAGTAGCTGGGACTATAGGCATGCACCACCTCGCCCAGCTAATTTTTTTTTTATTTTTAGTAGAGACAGGTTTTCACCATGTTGGCCAGGATGGTCTCGACCTGTTGACCTCATGACCTGCCCACCTCAGCCTCCCAAAGTGCTAGGATTACAGGCGAGAGCCACCGCGCCCGGTCAAGAAAGGAAGTATTTTTATAAATAGTACTCCTTAGATGAACCTTGAAAACATACTTAATTAAACAAACTAGATGCAAAAGGCTACATATTATATGATTTAGTTTATATATCCAGAATAGGAAAGTTCATAAAGACAAAATTTAGATTAGCAGTTGCAGTGGCTGGTGTGAGGGGGAAATAAGGAATGACTGTTACTGGACATGAGGCTTCTTTTTGGGATGATCAAAATATTCCAAAATTAGATATTGGTGAAACAACTATGTGGCTATACAAAATACCATTAAGTTGTATAACTAAGAGAATGAATTTTATTGTATGTGAATTTAGCTCAATAAAGCCATTATGAAAAATAGATTGGGCATATTTTTATGTGTTCATTTCTGGGTTATGTATTCTATTCCACTGATATATGCATGAATCACTCTACCAGTGATGGTAAAGGTGGAATCATATGATACACAGACCTTTATGATTAGCTGTTAGCTGTGATGTTAGCTGTAGGAACTTTGTAGATACACTTTATCAAATTGAAGGATTTCTGTATTGCTACTTACTGAGAGATTTTTCATGAATTAGTGTTGGACTTTATCAAATGCTTTTTAATTTTTTAATATTTTTTATGGAGTCTTGATCTGCTGCCCAGGCTGGAGTACAGTGGTGCAATCATGGCTTACTGCAACTTACCTCTTGAGCTCAAGTGATCCTCCTGCCTCAGCCTCCTGAGTAGCTGGAACTGTAGGCACACACCACCCTGCCTGGCTAACTTTTTGTTTTTTTAAATATTTTTAGAGACAAGTTCTCCCTATATTGCCCAGCCTGATCTCAAACTCCTGGGCTCAATCCTCTCACCTTGGCCTCCCAAAGTGCTGGGATTACAGACGTGAGCTACTGCACCCAGCCTATCAAGTACATTTTATGTGTCATTTAATATTATCATGATGTTCTTATTTATCCTGTTGATATGGTGGATTACATTAAATGATTTTCTAATATTGAACCAGCCTTGCATGCCTGGAATAAGACCCATTTATAATGAATCATTTTATACAATGTTAGCTTCAATTTGTTAAAATTTTATTAAGTTAAAATGTATATAATGTAAAATTCAGCATTTTATTTTATTTTTAATAATTTCAGTTTTCATTTTAGATTCAGGGGTACATGTGCAGGATTGTTTTATGGGTATGTTGCATGTTACTGAGGACTGGGGTGTGATTGATCCCATCCTCATTAGTGAGCAAAGTATTCAATAGGTATTCAACTCCTGTGCTCCTCCCTCCCTCCTCCATTTAGTAGTCACCAGTGTCTATTATTGCTGTCTTTATGTCCATGTGTACCCAATGTTTAGCTCCCACTCATGAGTGAGAAAATGTGGTATTTGGTGTTCTGTTCCTCCATGGATTTGCTTAGGATAATGGTCTCCAGCTGCATCCATGCTGCTGCAGAGGGCATGATTTCATTCTTTTTCATGGCTGTGTATTATTCCATAGTATATATGGACTACATTGTCTTTACAGTCCACCTTTGATAGGCACCTAGGTTGATTAAATTTGCCACTTTAGACTGTATCATTCAGTGGTTTCTCGTATATTCACAGTGCTGTGCAATCATTGCTACTAATTCCAGAATATTTTCATCACCCCAAAAAAGCCTCTATCCATTAAGCAGTCATTCCACACTTCTTCCCTTACACATTAAGTAATCATTTCACACCTGTTCCATCCCTGGCCCCTGATAACTACTAATCTACTTTCTATTTCAATAAATTTGTCAGTGATAGACATTTCATATTAATGGAATCAAGATACACGCACCTTTACAATTAGCTTCTTTCAGTTAGCATGTTTTTAAGGTTTGTCTATGTTATGACTTATATCAGAAAGTCATTGCTTTTTAAGGCTGAATAATATTCCATTGTATGAAAATACTACATTTTGTTTATACATTCATCTGTTATTGATACACAGTTGGGTTGTTTCCACACTTCGGCTTTTGTTAATAATACTACTATGAACATTGGTGTACAAGTGTGTATTTGTGTCCCTGCTTTCAATTATTTTGGTGATATACCTAGAAGTGGAATTTCTGGATCAAATGGGAATTCTGTGTTTAACATTTTGAGGAACCACTATTCCGTTTTCCACAGCAGCTCCACCATTTCACATCCCACCTGCAATGGACAAGTGTTCCAATTTCTCCATATCCTTGCCAACACTTGTTATTTTGTTGTTGTTGTTTTTAATAATAGCTATCCTAATGGGTATGAAGTGGTATCTTATTGTGGTTTTTTATTTGCATTCACCTAATAATTAGAGATGTTGCACATCTTTTCATGTGTTTATTGGCCATTTATGTATCTTTTTTGGAGAAATAACCATTAAAGTTGTGTGTGTGTGTGTGTGTGTGTGTGTGTGTGTGTGTGTGTGTGTGTGTTGAGTTGTAAGAATTTATATTCTGGAATTAATCTCCTATTAGATATGATTTGCAAATATTTTATCCCATTCTGTGGGTTGTCTTTTCACTCTCTTGATAGTGTCCTTTGGTGAACAAAAGTTTTTAGTTTTGTGGGTGCTGGATTTTTTTTTTATTCCATAAATAATCTTTAGTTCTGTTCTGGGATGCAGTCAAGTTACTAGGAAACAGTTTAATTCCTTCAGGTATTGCTTTTAAAATTAGTTAGATGAGTACAGAGCAGAGCTTAGCCTAGTACTAATTATTCCCTACTCCGAAGGCAACCCCCTGTTAGGCACTCTACTCAATGCCTAGTGAATTATGAGTGTTTCCATTATGGCTGAGACAAAAGCTATTATTACTGGGTTCTGTGTGATCACTGGATAATGTTCTCTCTAATCTTTTTGGATTTTTTTTCCCCTCTGGCCTTGGGTAGTTTCCTCACATGCATCCACTGATTAGTGCTCTGCTGAATACTCAAATGGGAACATTTACAGGTCTCCAGGATTTTCTTTCTGCACTGCTTTCTCCTCTCCAGTACTCTGTCCTATGAACTGCAGATAATCTTGGTCTTCTTAGCCTCTTAGCCCTGTCTTAACTCAGAAAGTCTGCTAATCTCTACTTGGGTTCTTCAGTCCTATATTGCAGCCTAGAAACCCGCTCACAGCAATAAGCTAAGGCAGCCACTGGACTCATTTTACTTGCTTCGAGGCTCTGGAGAGTTATTCTCTTTTGTTACCTGATGTTCAGGTTCTTAAAAACCTTTTATTATATATTTTGTTTTGTTATTTAAGAAAAAACAAAACGTAGTTTTGTTTTGGGCGTTTCAGGCTGTTACTTCTTCATGATCAGAAGTGAACCTGTCATATTGTTTTAAATTGTAACCTTATACTAGTAGCTCAGAGAAATTTCTGACTCTAGAGACTTCCCTGAACTTTCACAGGCTCAAATTCTTATCCATATGATATTTGAAAGGTTAAATATACAAATATAATAGGGAGATCAACGTAATTATCTTGATTGTTCTCGTTGTTCATTTTCCAACCGTACCTATTCAACTGAGTGGAGATCTTTATTCCTCTGTGTGCAAGGCACCCTTCAAATTATTATTATATTTGTATTGAACAGAGGCATTAAGGAATGTATTGTAGAATGGCATGATTGATTCTGCTGTCCCCAACCTCCCACATTTAGGATAAACTCCATACATCCTAGTTTAGAATAAGCTTCATACATCCTAGTTCTCCCAAGTAAAATATTATGGGTCAATTATTGATGAACCTTTAAAAAATCATTATATGTGTATTTTGAACCATATTTTGAGATTCTTTTAAGTTTATTACCCACCATGAAAAGCATTTCTTCTTTTTTATTTGTCTTTCCTGAACTGAAATCCCGGAAATTTCAGACAGAACTTTTCTTCCAGTATTTTTGACAGACATGTTTGGGCTCACTGCCCCCATGTTGTTCATGTTCTTGTATGACTTTGATAGTATCCCATCTCTGTCATCATCTTTTGTAACTAAAGAGACATCACTCATCCTTTTAATCTGTTGTCATACAGCCACGTTCCCTTCTGTACCTATGTCAATCCTTTTGATCATTTCTCTATTTCCATTCTGTCTTAAGGTATAGCTCCCAGAGCTACATATAATATTCCATATTGTAACTCAAATATTTATATATTGGTGTGACTGAGAAGAATAATATCCTTCTTTTGCCTTTATTGAAGAATCCCAGTATTTGTAAAAACTTTTTTGATGTCTTCTGGAAATGTTCCCATGTTTCTTTTAAGCTTATACAGTTACTCCAGAACACATCACATTGTAAGTTATTTGTACTGTTGTTCACCAAATTCACCCTATAATATCTGTAAATACTCACCTAATTGGTATAATTTATTTTATAAGTCCAATTTCTATCATTTGTTATAAAGTTATCACATTTAAATGAGATTAATTTAATGAACACCAAAATTTGAAATAAAAAGTTATAGATGATGGTTACATCCTATATCTGTCTCAACATCTATTATATTTCTGTATTTTGGTTTTGATGCATAGTATGGAGAAAATCTTCATTCATACAGATAAATAATTCTAAATGGCAGCAATTTTTAATAGCTCATCTTGTAATCATAGATCATTACTTAATTAACTGATCCTAAAACTTGAAAGACTAGTAGGAAACTTTTATTTTGAAATTGAGTCATTGACAATATCTGACAAGTGCTTATATTCTTTAACAAAATATAAGAGAAACATCCAAAACTCACAAGTGCATAAATTGTAATGTAATGTATTAATTTCTTATAATGTATTAATGTCACTTGTTATTTTATAACTGATTGTTATAACATGACAAAAGAATAGTTGAACAAAATTCACAAGTGCATAAATTGTAATGTAATGTATTAATTTCTTATAATGTATTAATGTCACTTGTTATTCTATAACTGATTCTTACAACATGACAAAAGAATAGTTGAACAGATGTGCAGGGGCTCAATTTGATGCCAGGCAAGCGCTAGGCACATATGCCATAGTATTATACTTTTTACAAATTTTTATATGAATAGTGATATGGTTTGGCTGTGTCCCCACCCAAATCTCACGTAGAATTGTAATAATCCCTATGTGTCAAAGGTGGGACCAGGTGGAGATAATTGAATCATGAGGGTGATTTTCCCCATACTGTTCTCATAGTAGTGAATACGTCTCAAGAGATCTGATGGTTTTATAAATGAAAGTTCCCCTGAACAAGCTGTTTTGCCTGCCACAGTGTAACACATGCCTTTGCTCCTCCTCTGCCTTCCACCATGATTGTGAGGCCTTCCCAGCCATGTGGAACTGTAGTCCACTAAGCCTCTTTTTCTGTATAAATTACCCAGTCTCGGGTATGTCTTTATTAACAGCAGGAGAACAGAGTAATACAAACAGAAATGCATAGCCCTGAAGAAGAGGGGAGCTGTGGCCTTCCTAATCACCTACCTATCTAGGAGAATTTTAATATATGCAAAGAAATGGCAGGAGATTTATTCTGAGCTTTAAGCAAACACTAGTTGACCCTCTGAAACAGGTTAGAGAGTAGGTGGTCTTCAACAATATATATTTAGTATCGAACATAGTCAGGTGTGTGTGTTGATAGTTCTTAACTTTCACTACAGTTTTTTAAAGTATTTTTTAAATGATTTTCAAATTAAGTATTTGCAGAATTCCTGAAGTACCTCTGTATCCTAGAGTCCTGGAGAATACAGTTTTAAAACTATTTAAGATCTAAATATTTATTATGATTCTCTAACTAATTTATTTTCCTTAGTTATATTGATCTTAAAAAAATAATAAATACTTTTAGTCAGGGATTATTTTTTCTTACAAAAACCTATGAGTCTTTTCTCCAATAGCTTATGACAATGGTTTGTTTCTGTTGATTCTGGGTTTTGTTGGGTTTTGTTGTTGTGGTTGTTGTGGTTGTTGTTGTTGGACAGGTTTTAGAAACTTTCCCAATATGGAGGTTAAACGTGCTGCTTTGTGATTCTATAGAGATCTCTAGTGAATGCTGGGGGTGAGTGGGTGACTATTTTGTTGGCAGTTCCTCAGCCCTTTGGTAGAATGGCCATAAATCATGGCAAGTTGCACCTTTATAAAGGGTAATTTTGATTTCTCACCTGTGTCTCTTTAAAATTCTTGAGTGACCAGGACCCCAATTTATATAACTATACATAGTTTGTCATTTGGGGGTTAGAAGTTACCACCGTGGATTTAGTACATCTAACTGACGTGTTTCATAAGCCAGTTTGGGAATAAAAGACTATCTAAGATCCTCTAGGTAAGTAGTGACTCACATAATTTACTTGTTTAATCTCTCTGATAGTGCTTTTTCATCTGACTGTATCCTTTTCACTGTGATCTTCAAGTAGCTCTGTCACTTTCTTATATGTCCTGTGGTATGACCAGAGCCATGAACTGGGCTAGACTACATTATTTTACTTGTGATGCTATAAGAGTTGGGGAAAGAGAATTTTTGTGAAATTGGCCCCCAAATTATTAAAGTTATAAATTTAAGTATAAATTACAAAATGATAAATTACAAATTTAGGTATAAAACAATGTAGTTTTATAACATTGAAGATAAATTAACATTTCAGAAAAGGTTTTGCTAAAAATACATGTGGATGTTGAATATACTACAAGTATATGAAAACAAACTTATACCTTTTCTTGTTCAGAGAATGAATTCTACATGAACCTCCAGTAGACAGGGATTCTTGTAGATAGATTACTGTTTGTGTGATTTATGACTCCTGTCATAAGAAGACATTGCTGGTTTTTTGTAATGAAGTCTAAATTCTCATTCATGTCAAATCGATATAATGATCATATTTAGTTGAGTTTCTAAAGTTTACCTTTTAATTCAAACCTTTTGTATAATCTTTAATATGTACACATTTCCCAGTTGTATTATCATTTAACTATAGCAGTGTAATACAAAAGTCAAAGTTAATATACTTAGATTTTAGAAATGGTGACAAATAGAGACTTCCTACAAATAGTTGAGACTTCATTAAACATTTGGATTCAAGCTGGTGAGCCAAAGCAAGAATCTTTATAGCTGCAGATAAATGAAAGGAAGTATGGTTTTGATATTGGTTCTTAATATTATTGATTGAGAAAAAATAATTAGAGGCAAAAGAAGAGCCAGACTCCTGAACAGTAATAAATAGTGATCTAAAACTCATACCACTAAAGGTTTAAGAGTCTGAATGCCAGAACGTACTTGTTAAATGTCTCCTCCATAATCTATTTAGACAGTTCTGCCTTTTGAGTGCCCCTTCATTTTCCTTTCTTGAAACGTTTGCTAAATAAACTGTCTAAAACTTCTTGTGGTAAACCATGATGATATCCTTTGTTTTTGACAATTGAAGGGTTCATTGGATTTTTATGCTGGCTGTTAAGTACATGGTTTATACATAGTATAAGAGGTCTGGCTATCTATCTCCTTTATGTTTGAGATGCAGTTAGGGTAATCTCCTATATGAGCTTGAATCTTGCTGTCCCAAGTTTTCTTAGTGATGAAATTGAGCAAACCAGTAACTGACCCATGAACCTTTAGAATGATAGACTAAAAACACTTTCTGCAATTTTCTGGCACAACCTCTACCTTCAGCTGTTAGCAAACGTTTTCTTTAAAAGACCAGAGAGTAAATAGTTTGGGCTTTATGGGTCATAAGATTTCCGTCACAACTACTCAACTCTACTGTTACAGTGCGTAAGTAGCCATACACGGTACATAAATGAATATGGCTGTGTTCTAGTAAAATTGTATTTACAAAAATAGGTGTTGGGGAGGATTCAGAGAAATTGGAACCACATATATTACCAGTTGGAATGTAAAATGATACAGCCACTGCAGAAACAGTTTGGCAGTTCCTCAAAAAGTTAAATATAGGATTACCATATGACCCAGCAATTCCATTCCAAGGTATATACCCAAAAGAATTGCTAACAGATATTTGAACAAGTGCTTGTACACAGATGTTCAAAGCAGTATTATTCTCAACAGCCAAAAGCTGAAAACAACTCAGATGTCCATCAACAGATGAATGGATGATCAAATTGTGGTATACCCACACAAAAGAATATTATTCAGTGATAAAAAGGAATGGACTGCTGATACATGCTAGTACATGAATAAACCTCTTAAACATCCCAAGTGAAAAGAGCCAGACACAAAATGTCACCTTTTTATATGGTTCGATTTATCTGAAATATCCGGAATAGGTAAATCCATAGAGATAGAAAGCAGATCAGTGATTTCTAAGGACTGGAGGGAGGTAGAAATAGGGAATGACTGCTTCGTGGGTATGGAGTCACCTTTAGGGGTGATGAAAATGTTTTGGAACTAGATAGACATGGTGGTTGCATAAGATTTCGAATATGCTACTATATGCTAATATACAATATGCTACTGATTTGTATAATGCATGCATTTAATAGTACTAAATGCTACTGAATTGTATAATTTAAATGGTTAATTTCATCTTATATAAATTTCACCTCAAAAACAAAAACAAAAACAGTCAACTACCCTAATTGGCCATAGCTAGCTGACCTCTGCTCTACCTAATTCAGCAATACTGTACATCTTCTATCTCTGAATTATTTTTGTCTCTAACGTCATTGTGGTTACTTGAGAATATGTTGTAAAATGGTAGAAAAGGCTTATATGGCCATGGGGCAATTTGACTACCAAGAACTGATAAAGCATGAAATACCAACATTTTCTCTGAGGGCTTTGTCAGTCACTTTAGTATTCATAGTTTAAAGACAGAAACAAAACTTGTGGCTACTTGTATCAATAAAAATATTTATTAAGCTATTGTATATGTATATGTATACAGATATGGTTGTAAATGCATTGCTCTAAAAGAATTCTATCTCTAACCTGTACCCCTTATAACATTTATAAAGAAAGATACAAATAATAATAAAACATATATAGATGAAATCTTGTATATGTATATAAATGCTGTATATGTATAATATAAATAATATCTCCAAGACACCTTTATCCTACAGAGCAAATGCTCTCAGGCCAAATCCAGCCCACTGCCGGTTTTTGTAGATAAATGCTTTTTAATGGCTTTATTGAGATATAATTCACATACCATACAATTCACCTATTTAAATTGTACAATTCAATAATCTTTAACATATTCACAGAGTTGTGTAACCATTACCACAATCCATTTTAGGACATTTTAATCACCATAACAAGAAACCCTATACCCGTTAGCAGCCATTCCCTGTTTTCTCCTGAGTACTTGGTGATTTGGTTTGGCTCTGTGTCCCCACCCAAATCTCATGTCAAATTGTAATTCCAAATATTGGGGGAGGTACCTTTTGAGAAGTGATTGGATCATGGGGACAGATTTTCACCTTGCTATTCTCGTGATAGTGAGTAAGTTCTCACGAGATCTGGTTGTATAAAAGTGTGTAGCAATTCCCCCTTTACTCTCTCTTTCCTGCCACCATATGAAGACATGCTTGCTTCTCTTTCATCCTTCCACCAAGATTGTAAGTTTCCTGAGGCCTCCCCAGCCGTGTCTCCCATACAGCCTGAAGAGCTGTGAGTCAATTAAATCTTTGTTCTTCATAAATTACCCAGTCTCACTTAGTTATTTATAGCAATGTGAGAACAGACTAATACACCTGGCAACCACTATTCTACTTTCTATGTCTATAGATTTGTCTATGATGTACATTTTGTGTAAATAGAATCACACAATATGCAGTCCTTTGTGACTGACTTTTTTCACTTAGCATAGTGTTTACAAAGTTCATCCATGTTGTAGTATGTATCTACTTAAATTTTTTCTATGACTGAAAAATAGTCTATCGTATGAAAATACATTTTATTTATCTACTCATCAGGTGATGGCCATTTGGGTTGTTTTCATCTACTGGCTATTATTAATAATCCTTCTGTGAACACTCATGTATAAGTTTTTGTGTGGATGTATGTATTCATTTCTTTTGTAAGAAATTCTACCTAGGAGTAGAATTATTCGATCATATGGCAGCTCTTTTAACCTTATGAGGAACTGCTAGATTGTCATTCAAGGTGTCTGTACCTTTTTCATTATCACTAGCAGTTTATGATAGTTCAGTTTCATCACAATCTCACCAATACTTATTGTCTGTCTGTAAATAAAGTTTTATTGGAACACTACCACATTCATTCATTTATGTATTATCTATGGCTACTTTTGCAGTACAACTAAAGAGTTGGATAGTTATGACACAGACTGTATGACTCAAAAGTCCCAAAATATTTACTAATTGGCCCTTCACAGAAAAAGTTTGCTGCTAGAGGTATTGTTATAAAGTTGAAGTTAGTCATGTTATGTTTTGAATATCTTGGTGAAGTATACTAATTACAGGAATTAGTCTAGTATATTCCTTCATATGACTTTCCTAAGTGGCCTCAACAGAAACCTACAGTCACTTAAAACAAAGTATACGTGTATGGCCAGTATCCTAGATATGCAATTATATCTGTTAGACAGAAATTCTATGATTAAAAAAGAGAAGACAATTCATTGTCAAAATTTGTCATCAAAAGCATTGTAACAAATTATAAAAATTACTAGAAAAGGTAGGTATAGTATCAAAATGATAAATACAAAATGAAAAAAACATGATGCTCTAGAACATGTAAAATATATATCTTGAAGTATCATAGCATAGCATGGGGAGGGGAAAATTAAGTTTGCAAGTCAAGAATAGTGTGGGGGAGGGAGTTTGAAGGGAAAAGACAAGTTGGGTAAGACTGGAGGATACGGCAGCTGCTAAATCTTAGAAGAATCTGCAATGCTCACTTTGTTCCCAGAAGTAGCTACACCCAAGTCAACCCCTGGCTTGTTTTCCACTAAGGGAGTCAAATACAGACTGGGGTGGCTACAGATATGGAAAGCTGGTATCAAGATCTTGTTTTTGATAAGTAAAAAGGACTATACATGAGGAGTGCCATAAAGATGGGGATGGGGTGACTGAGAGGAAGAAGAGAAAGGTGAGTCAGTCATGCACAAAACTTAATTATTTTGGCTCCTCAATAGTTTTGTTTGTAACCAAGTGTGGGTAGACAAATAGCATCAAATGCTCTAAAAAACAAACCCAAAAAAAAAAAAAAAAAAAAAAAAACATTAAGCAGCTACTAAGGAGACTTGGACTAAGAGGAGAGGAGGGGTTAAGGAGCCTTGCCCAGAAGTTATTTTGGTCTTGTGTAGCCACACAAATGTGTATCTTAGCAACTGCATTCAATTGTGAGACACATTAGTGCTGCTTTGTGTGATTATATAGTGGTACTTGTTTTAAACAGGACCGATTTCATTATGGAGGAGCTTTCCTGGAGGATTTGTTCATCGAAGTGTCTCAGTGATAGAGTTCTGCTTTAAATGTATTGAAAGAAATTACAGGCCTAGGATAGGGAGCGGGCCAATAAAGCATATGGTACCTGGCTTCTCTGTTGTAAATTAACTGGTAAAAAGATCTTTGAAGCCAACCAAGGACTGGGAGACTGAATAACTTGACAAAGTATCTAAAATATAACTTGACTGAGCTCTGAAACTATTACTAGAGAAAAATAACTTGTATATACACCCTCAAAATGAAAAGAGATGTGGGTAACTAACATAGGATGTTTTCTCCTTCCCTCACTTGTACTGCAGGATTACTACTTGTGTAGAATACATTGAAGCCACGTCAACAAATTTTTTTCTATGGATCATTCACCAGGTCACAGAAATAGTCATGTTCTTCAGAATATGAGTCTTGTTTTGATAAGCCTGAAGTGTAAGTATATCTGTAGATCAACAAAAAATTATAGAAAAGGAATTAACATCAGTATATAACTTCCATTAAAATTAAACATAGTGGGCCGAGGGTAGATATGCTATTGTCATTGGAGTTAAAAGTTTAACCAAGGCAGTGAAACAGTTCTCACCACTGGATTAAATAGAGATGGTTTCCTAAAGAAACTGGAAATCTTTGAACAGTTTAAATAACAGAAGAGATGTTTTGTGAGCCAGGGTAAGGGAATACAGTCTGGTTTTGTTTCTTAGCAGAACCAGAAGTAGTAGCAGAATAACCTAAGAAAAGGATTTATGAAATCAGCAGAGATAAATTGGGTGATGAAGTCATCTCATATTTCTTGGGGTGAATTTTTCAAATGAAGGCTCTGTACCAGCTGTATCTATTTCATCCCTATCCACTATCACCATTCTATTAAAACATTTGCCAAAGTAATTTTGGCCTAAATTCCCAAACTCATCGGCCTTTACTTAGTCCTCATTCTTCGTGAATTTGATGTACCCTCCCGCAAGTATTCCTTGATCTCAGTGATACTATGCTATCCTAACTTTCCTTCTGCTTTTAAAAAATGTTGTATCTATATTCCTCCTCTCTTTTTCCCTCATTTTCTATATTCATTCTCTTTTAACACTACTTTTTAGACTGCAGTTATACAGTCTCTTACCATGGCCTCAAAAAGTAGATAGGTGATCTACTAATTTAGTTTACCATTCCAAGTGGCTGATGGCAAATCTTTTCTAAATGAAAAGGGGAAAATTGAGGCAGAGAGGCACTTTGTAATTTGGTAAGTGTTAAAATAATGGATTAAAGTTGAATCTAGCATGAACTTAGATTTCTGATTCCCAGGTCTGTTTAAAAACACTTTAGAAGATGTTTTCCCAAGTTTATCATGTGAGCACATCTTGAGCATCTTGAATACTTTTGGCTTATCAGCATAGTGGCTGCTTAACTAAATTATTCAATTCGTGACAAATCCTAATAGCTCAGAATCTCCATACTGTTTGGTGAATGAAAATATATAAAGGAAACCTAGTAATTCAATAGGGCCAATGCCATGAGAAGATCCCTTAAAGTCCTCTTTTTTCAAGATCTGTATATGTCGGGGGAGGGGGAAGAGGGATGAAAGGTAGAGAAAGGGAAGGGGCAGAGAGGGAAAGAGAAAGAATGTGTTCAGATACTACTTTTACCCATTAAATTGCTTAGCTGTATATTTTATTTAATCTTAGTTCAATTGATAGCAAATTAATCAGGAAAGAACTAGTAATTTTCTCATGGCTTTTTTTTTTTTTGGTCATTTAACAAATGCTCTAATTTGTGTAATCTTTTCACACATATCCCTCAAAACAGGCAACTGAAGTAGTTATGATAAGTGAAACACAGTGTTTTGGTTTTCATTTGAATACAGTATTGCCTTTTGAAGGGCATATATGCTTATACTTAACTTATGACAGGGAAGATATGCCTCCTTTAAGCTTTTTTATTTTTTCTTATGAAAACTTGAAACATATACACAGGTAGATTAGTATGAAGGAATGGACTCCTCATGTATGTACACATCACCCAGCTTCAACAAGTATCAATTCATGGTCATTTTTTAAACAAAATTTGAGTTTATGAAGTTGGAAAATAAATTATACCTAAGTACTTGATAGAATGTAAAGGTAATTTGGAAAGGCCTGGAGACAGGAATAATAAAAATAATAAGAAATATTTATATGTTGATGACAAGCCCTTTGTCAATTGCTTTGCTTATGTTAATTACTTCTCACAAAATCCCACTTTATGGGAACCACATTATTATAATTTTCAAATACAAAAAATATTTGAGACACAGAGAGGTGAAGTGACATGTCTCAGGTACCCAACTAAAAGTGACAGACTTGGGATTTGATCCTAGGAAGCCTGGCTCCAAAATCTATCTTCTTAATCACCATAAGAGGGATAAGATGTAGAAAATAAGTGTGATATCCAACTGAAGGTAAATTAGAAATTAAAGCTCTAATTCATGAAATTGTAATGTATGCTAATAGACAAATACTAATTTTATAGAAATTTTATTTTCTGCGCAACAATTGTATTTTTTTTCTTTTTTTTCTTTTTTTTTTTTTTTGAGATGGAGTTTCACTCTATCACCCAGGCTGGAGTGCAGTGGTGCTGTCTCGGCTCACTGCAACCTCCGCCTCCTGGGTTCAAGCGATTTTCAAGCGATTTTCCTGCCTCAGGCTCCTGAGTAGCTGGGATTAGAGGCACGTGCCATCACGCCTGGCTAATTTTTGTATTTTTAGTACAAACGGGGTTTCCCCATGTTGGTCAGGCTGGTCTTGAATTCCTGACCTCGTGGTCTGCCTGCCTCGGCCGCCCAAAGTGCTGGGATTACAGGCATGAGCCACCGCACCTGGCAACAATTGTATTTAAAAAATTTCTCTTTTTATTTAAACAGTTTGGGGGGTGCAGCTGCTTTTTGGTTACCTGTATAAGTTCTTTAGTGGTGATTTCTGGGATTTTGGTGTATCCATTACCTGAGCAGTGTATAGTATACCCAATATTTAGTCTTTTATTCCTCATCCCCCTTCCAACCATTCCCCCACAGAGTCCCCAAAGTCCATTATGTCATTCTTATGCCTTTGCCTCCTCATAGCTCAGCTCCCACTTATAAGTGAGAACATATGGTATTAATATTTGGTTTTTCATTCCTGAATTACTTCACTTAGAATAATGGCCTCCAGCTCCATCCAAGTTGCTGCAAAAGACATTATTTTGTTCTTTTTTTATGGATGAGTGGTATTCCATGGTGCATATATACCACATTTCCTTTATCCACTGGTTGGTCACAGGGCACTTAGGTTGCTTCCACATTTTTGCCATTGTGCATTGTGCCGCTATAAGTATGGGTGTGCATGTGTCTTTTTCATATAATGGCTTCTTTTCCTTTGGGTATATACCCAGTAGTGGGATTGCTGAATCAAATGGTAGTTCTACTTTTAAACCTTTAAAGAATCTCCATACTGTTTTCCATAGTGGTTGTATGAATTTACATTCCCACTAGCAGTCTAAAAAAATGTTCCCTTTCCATCATATCCATGCCAACATCTATTGTCTTTGACCTTTTAATTATGGCCATTCTTGCAGGAGTAAGGTAGTATTTCACTGTGGTTTTAATTTGCATTTCCCTGATAATTAGTGGTGGTTGAGTATTTCTTTCATATGTTTGTTGGTTGTTTGTATATCTTCTTTTGAGAATTGTCTATTTATGCTCTTTGGCCATATTTTGATGGGATTATTTGTTCTTTTCTTGCTGATTTGCTTGAGTTCCTTGTAGACTCTGGATATTAGTCCTTTGTCAGATGCATAGTTTGCAAATGTTTTCTCCCACTCTGTGGGTTGTCTGCTCTGCTGATTATTTATTTTGCTGTGCAGAAGCTTTTTAGTTTAATTAGGTGGCATCTATTTATTTTTGTTTTTGTTGCATTTGCTTTTGGAGTCTTAGTCATGAATTCTTTGCCTAAGCCAATGTCTAGAAGAGGTTTTCCGATGTTATCTTCTAGAGTTTTTATGGTTTCACATCTTAGATTTAAGTCTTTGATCCATCTTGAGTTGATTTTTGTGTAAGGTGAGAGATGGGGACCCAGTTTCCTTATAATTTTATAGAAATTTTGTTAGCACAATTTTTCAGGACTACATCTGTTTCACAAAGTAAAGGCATACTTGTAGATTGAAAAGAAACACAATTAAGATGTCAGAAACTCTCTGATATAAGTTTTATTTTGTAGTTTGCATTCTATCACACCATATCATTAATATCAATTAAGATTTCTTTGGCTACAAGTAACAGAAAACTCAACTCAAAGTGGTTCTAATAGTAGGGTTTTTTAAAAATTATCTCCCATAACACACTAGTCAAATGGTTCTAGAGTTGGGAAATTCCAAGGCAGAGTGATATTATCAAGGACCCAGGTACTTTCTGTCTTTCTCTTTCGCCATCTCTTGCATGTTGGCTTTTGCCTTTAAGCTTGTCCCCTAATTGTTGAATGGGGATTTTTGTTTGTTTGGTTTTGGTTTTTTTTTTTTTTTTTTTGCCCCAGCTTTAGCTTATAAGACCAACCAAATAAGCAGATCTCTCTAAGGATAGCAGTTTTAGGCCTGTTATGCTTTTGTCTCTACAGGCAAGGAAGAGGAAGTTTCTCTTTATGTCAGAGCAAAACCTTTCTCAGAATCAAAACTACCTATAAGCTGAAGTTCCATTGTCAAGATTGGACTGCTTACCCATATTCTAGCTGAAAAAGAGGCTGGAAAAGCTAGTGTCTCCTATTTTTAGCTTCTAATGGAAGGTGGGTTTTAGCAGAAAAGAAATAGAAAATGGGTTAACTTAGGGAGGGTAGATTCACTCCTGGATGTAGAAAACTCATTGTCTCTGGCAAAACATCTTTACATGTATCTTAGTAATGGGCTTACTATTTGAGCTTGTGCTTCCTGCATTTATTCACTCAACAAATATTTACTGAATGCTTTTCACTTAGAGATGCTTGAGTTGAAATCTGAAGGGTAAAAATAGTATTTAATTAGGCAAAGAAGGGAGGGAGGTGTTTAAAGAGATTCCAGACAGAAGAAACAGTAGCATTAGAAAAACATGGTATAGTCAAAAGACCATACACAAGCACAGATAACAAGAAGAGTAGTTGAAAAAAAAAAAAACCTTGCTTTGAGATATAGGCAGAGGTCAGACTCTGCAGGACATTGTAGGCCATAGTAGTAATAAAGGTTTTGGCCTTTAGCCACTGAAGGGCTTTAAGTAAGGGATATTGTGATCAGCTTCACATTAAAACAATTTTAAACATTTAATTTGGAAATAATTTAGACCCACGAGAAGTTTCAAAATTAATACAGGAAGTTCCAGTGTACTCTTCACTCTTATTCCCCAAGTAATAATATCTGAAATAATGTTAGCACAATTATTAAAACCAGGAAATAGACATTGATACAATACTATTAACTGAACTACAGACACTTTTTGTATTTTATCAGTTAGCTATGAATTTCTAAAAGATTCCTCTAGCTACAATATAAACAATGTTTTGGAGGACTAGAGTGGATGTGTGGAGACCAGTGAAGAGACTTGCAGTAGATAAGGTGAGATGTTGGTGGCTCAGACTAGGATGTTGGCAGTGAAGATGCTGAATATTAGATTCAATAGATATTTAGGAGGTAAAATATAGTGGACTAAGTGATTCATTGGATGGGATATTGAAAGAGAGAAAGGTCATTATTTCTAGGTTTCTAGCTTGGAGAACTGAGTAGAAGGTGATGCTATTCACTGAAATAAGGACTAGGTTTGTGTGTATGGAGGGGCAGAGTTGAGAAGCTCACCCTTGGATAGACAGGTAGATCTGTTGAGTATGCAATTGAATGTGAAACTCTGGAGCTCAAAAGAGGGGCTACATAGTATTCTATAGCATGGATGCACAATGACATATTTATTTATTTTTTATTTTTAAATTCTTTGTAGAGTTGGAGTCTTGCTCTGTCACCCTGGCTGCAGTGCAGTGGCCCAATCGTAGCTCACTGCAAAAGCTTGAACTCTTGGACTCAAGCAATCTCCCTGCCTCAGCCTCCCAAGTAGCTAAATGGGAGGCTAATCCACCCCACCACACCCAGCTAATTTTATTTTTTGTAGAGACGGGATCTCGCTGTGTTGCCCAGGCTGGCTTCAAACTCCTGGCCTCAACTGATCCTCCTGCCTCAGCCTCTCAAAGTGCTAGGATTACAGGTGTGAGCAACAGCTCAGCCTCAGACATACTTAATAACTATTTTCTGTTAGTTCTTAGAACTTTTTCCAAATTTTTCTTCTTACAAACCATGATACAATAAACATAATTGTAGTTAAATCTTTGTGTACATCCTTAATCATTCCTCAGGATAAATTCCCAGGAGTAAAATTTATAGGCCAAATGACATGTCCATTTTAAATAAAAACTTGTCAAATATTGAAATTATTTTCCTTCTGTATGATTCTATAAATCATTAAAAACATAACTTGAGTGGCGCAAGGACTGAGGTGCAAGTGAAGCATGGACCGCCACAGTCAGGGCCCAGGTACAAGCAAGGTGCAGACTACCACCATCAGGGCCAAGGAGCAAGACCACTGGGGCTTAGGTGCAAGCAGCACATGCATTCCCCACTCACTGGCCTAGGCGGCCACCTCTGAAGGCAGCTGTGCCCTCCCCAGTGGCAAAGCCATAGCATGGCCAGTACCACTCCCAACCTGAACATTTCACCATGGGCCTGGGGATCACCTCACCCCATCTATACCCTATCAGGGGGCTTGAGGACAAGCCCAGCTGGCCTGGCTTCACCACCTCCCCCATCTAGAACATACAGTCCCAGGACCAGGTGATTGCCCAGCCCAGTCCACCACCATTAACACCTCAGAACTCCTCCAGGGGTCCTGAGGTAGGGCCTACCCACCCTGCCACTACCACCACCTGCATAGCACTTACCTGCATAGCAACTACCTACATAGCACCTACCTACTAGCACCTTCCACCTGTGGGTCTGAAGACTGGCTCAGCCAGCTTATCACAGCCACCACCAACACCAGTGCACATTGCTCTAGACCCAGAGGGTCATTCTGCCGCTGCCACTGACATCGCCTAAGCCACGTTGGCTGTCCAGGGGCCTGATAACCCACCCATCTGCCTGGCCCACTGCCACAACTACCAACTACCAACATCTGAGTAAGTCAGCCGGAGGCCCAAGAATTGGCCTACTAACACTGGAGCCAGTGTATGCCACCCTGGGCCCCAAGAATAGAAATGTTCTGCTTAATGCTGCCACCACTAGGAGCTAAAGACAGGCCCACCTAGAATCCCACTACTCAGCAAAACTTCACCACAGCTTCCACAAATAACTACACCCTAAGCCACTGAGAAAATTACAGATATCCCTGATGCTGTTTATAGCCAAAGAAATCATACAGAGACTACACTGCTGCACACACCCAGAATCACAGCCAAAGTGCCCTACTCAAAACCAATACCATAGATACATCTTCAGGAAAATGTCCTCCCCTATGAATGCAAATTCAAAAAATTGAAAGACGTGGCTATTATACCAGATGTGCAGATATCAAATAAAGAAACAGGAAACATGAAAAAACAAGGGATGACGACATCTCCAAAAGAACCCAATGATTCTGCAGCAACAACTACAAATAAAAAGTAAATTAATGAAATCTCAGAAAAAACATTCACAATGATGATTTTAAAGAAGCTGAGTGAGATACAGGAGAATACTGAAAAACAATACACAGAAATCAGAAAAACAATTCAGGATGTGAATGAAGTTTTACCAGAGATAGATACCATAAAAAAGAACCAAGCAAATTCTGGAACTGAATAATCATTTAATGAGATACAAAACATATTTGAAAACCCCAGCAATAGACTAGATCAAGCGAAAGAAAGAATCTCAGAACTTGAAAACAGGTATTTTGAAATAACCCAATCAGACAAAAATGTAAAATAAAGAAAAAAGAATAAAAAAGAATAAACAGAGCTTTTCTGTATATATAGGACACCATAAAGTGAACAAATACTTGAGTTATCCAGAAGGCAAGCGGATAATAAAAGGGTTAGAAAATGCATTTAGCAAAATAGATTTTATAAATAAAACTTCCTAAGACTAGCAAGAGATTTAGGTATCCAGGTACAGGAGGCTCAGAGGTCCCCAAACATACATAGCAAAAAGATCTTCTCCATGGTACAATGTAGGCAAACATTCTAAAGTCAAAAAGAATAAAATAAAATAAAATAAAATAAAAACAGCAAGAGAAAAGCATCTAGTCACCTATAAGGGAATCGCCATCAGACTAACAGCAGATTTCTCAGCAGAAATTTTACGAACCAGAGAGAATGGGATGATATATTCAAAGTTCTGAAAGAAAAAAGCTGCCAATCAAAAATACTATACTCAGCAAAATTGCTGTTCATAAAAGAAGAAGAGAGACAAACAAAAGATGAGAGACTTTACCACCACTAGATCTGCCCTAAGAAAATTCTCAAGGGAGTCCTAAACCTGGCAGTGAAAGGATTACATTTACCATCATAAAAACACACATCATTATAAACCTCACTGGTAAAGCAAACACACAAATGAGGCAGAGAAATAGCTCAAATGGTACCACTGCAGAAAACCACCAAACCATAATGAAAAACAATAAGAGAAAAAGGAACAAAGTATATACATAACAACCAGAAAAAATAACAATATGCCAGAAACAAATCCTCACATATTAATAATAACTTTGAATGTAAATGTATTATCCACATAAAAGATATAGACTGGCTGAATGTATTTTTAAAAAGCATGAACTATTTGCTGTATACAAGAAATGAACTTTACCTGTAAAGACACATATAGGCTGAAAGTAAAGACATGGAAGAAAGTACATATCCTACTCAAATGGGAACCAAAAGTGAGCAGGAGTAGCTATACTTACAGTAAATAAATTAGAGTTTAATTCAACAACAGTAAAAAAGAAAAAGGCAAAGTCACTATAAAATGACAAAGGGATCAATCCAGTAAGAATATATAAAAATTCAAAATATGTACACACCTAACACTGGTGCTCCCAGATTCAAAAAGCAAATATTACTAGATCTAAACAGAGAGATAGGCTTAAATACAGTAATAGTGGGGGACCTCAACATCCCACTCTTGGTATTAGACGAATTATCTAAATAGAAAATCAACAAAGAAACATTGGATTTAAACTGAACTCTAGACCAAATGGACCTAACAGACATTTACAGAACATTTTATCTAACACCTACAGAGTAGACATTCTTCTCATCAGCACGTGGAACATTCTCCAGGATAGACCATATGTTAGGCCACAAAACAAGTCTCAACAAATTTTTAAAAATTGGAATCATACGAAGCATCTTCTGAGACCACAATAGAATAAAGCTGGAAATCAATACCAAGAGGAACTTTGGAAACTATACAAATACATGGAAATTAAACAACATGCTCCTGGATGACCACTGAGCTAATGAAGAAATGAAAATGGAAATTTAAAAAATTCTTGAAGAAAGTGATAATGGAAGCACAATATACCAAAACCTGTGGGATACAGCAGAAGCAGTGCCAAGAGGGAATTATGGCAACAAATACCTACATCAAAAAAGTAGAACAGAACTAGAAAAGCAAGAAAACACCAAGCCAGAATTAGCATAAGGAAAGAAATAAAGACCAGAGCACACCTACAGAAAACAAAGACTAAAAAAATACAAAGTATCAACAAATAAAAAGATGGAAAATAATCCTAAAATTTATATGGAACCATAAAAGACCCAGAATAGCCAAAGCTAGCCTGAGCAAAAAGAGCAAAACTGGAAGAATCACATTACCTGACTTAAAATTATACCAAAGACCTATAGTAACCAAAACAACATGGTACTGTCATTAAAACAGACACGCAGACCAAAGGAACAGAATAGAGAACCCACAAACAAATCGATACAGTAAATTCATTTTCAACAAAGGTGCCAAGAACATACATTGGGGAAAGGATAGTCTTCAATAAATGACACTGGGAAAGCTGGATAAATATATATGCAGAATGAAACTAGACCCCAATCTCTCATCATACACAAAAATCAAACGGATTAAAGACGTAAATCTAAGACCTCAAACTATGAAACTACTAAAAGAAAACATTGGGGAAACTCTCCAGAACATTGGACTGGGCAAACATTTTTGGAGTAATGTCCCAGAAGCACAGCCAACCAAAGCAAAAATGGACAAATAGGATTATATCAAATTTTAAAAATATCTGCACAGCAAAGGAGACAATCAACAAAGTGTAGGAAACCCCACAGAATGGGAGAAGGTAATATGCTGGAACTGATGAATTAATCTGACAATGGATTAATAGCCAGAATAAATAAGGAGCTTAAACAACTCTACAGGAAAAAAATCTAATGATCTTATCAAAAATGGGCAAAAGATCTGAATAGGCATTTCTCAAAAGAAGACATGTAAATGTTCAACAGGTGTATGAAAAAATGCTCAACTTCTAATCACTGGGGAAATGCAAGTCAAAACCACAATGGGATATCATCTTACCTTCAGTTAGAATGGCTATTACTAAAAATACAAAAAGAAAAAAAAAACACAGATGCTGGCAAGGATGTGGAGAAAAGGAAACTTTTATCCACTGTTGATGGGAGTGTAAATTAGCACAGCCATTGTCAGAAACAGTATGCAGATTTCTCAAAAAAAAAAAA
>NW_012115333.1:2060727-2062009 GCF_000951035.1 Colobus angolensis palliatus | reverse complement strand
ACGGTGAAACCCCGTCTCTACTAAAAACTACAAAAAACTAGCCGGGCGAGGTAGCGGCGCCTGTAGTCCCAGCTACCCGGGAGGCTGAGGCAGGAGAATGGCGAGAACTACCATATGATCTAGCAATCCCACTACTGGGAATTTATCCAAAGGAAAAGAAATCAATATGTCAAAGAGATACATGCACGCTCATGTTTATTGTAGCACTATTCACAATAATCAAGATATGGAGTCAACCTACATGTCCATCAATGGATGAATGGAGAAAATGTGGCATGTATACACAATGTAATACTGTTTGGCCGTAGAAAATAATGGAGTCAAAAAGGATGAGTTTGTGTCCTTTGTAGGGACATGGATGCAGCTGGAAACCATCATTCTCAGCAAACTATCGCAAGAACAGAAAACCAAACACCGCATGTTCTCATTCATAGGTGGGAATTGAACAATGAGATCACTTGGACTCAGGAAGGGGAACATCACACACTGGGGCCGATTATGGGGATGGGGGAGGGGGGAGGGATGGCATTGGGAGTTATACCTGATGTAAATGACGAGTTGATGGGTGCTGATGAGTTGATGGGTGCAGCACATCAACATGGCACAATTATACATATGTAACCAACCTGCATGTTGTGCACATGTACCTTAGAACTTAAAGTATAATGGAAAATAATGGAGTCATTCCCTTTGCAGCAACATGGTTGAAACTGGAGGTCATTATGTTAACTGAAATAAGCCAGACACAGAAAGACAAATACTGCACATTCTCACTCATATGTGGGAGCTTCAAAAGTTGATTGCATGAAGATATAGTGCAATAGATATCAGAGACTGGGAAGGTTATATGGGTGGAAGGGGGGAGCAGGGGATGAAGTTTGAGGGTGAGAGATTGGCTAATGAGAATAGACATAGAGTTAGTTAGGAGAAATAAGTTCTAATGTTCAGTAGCAGAGTAGGGTTACTATGGTAAACAACAGGTTGTATTTTTGAAAATAGCTAGAAGAGAGGACTTGAAATGTACCCAACACATAGAAATGATTAATACATGGGTTATGGATACCATAAATATTCTGACTTGATTTCTACACACCATGCATGTAATAAAATTTCATGTGTACCATATAAATCTGTACAAATATAGTGTATCTTTTTTTAAAATAACCTGATGCCTCATTAGCCTAGGCATGGAATAAACTTCAGTATTCTTTTTTTTTTTTTTTCTTATACTTTAAGTTCTAGGGTACATGTGCATAAAATGCAGGTTTGTTTCATATGTATA
>NW_012115333.1:2054695-2056627 GCF_000951035.1 Colobus angolensis palliatus | reverse complement strand
GTAGTATCTGAACTTCTATCAGCCAGTGATATAGTATGTTATGATATTAACCATCATAATCCATTTGTTACCACATTTTAAAATTTAAACTATTAGAGATTTTCTCTACCTTTTGGGATAGTAAATTTTGTTTCTATAGAATTTATTCTATATTGAACTTTTGCTGTTCCTTAAAGCAAATCGTACCTGAGAAGTTAGTGTTAAAGAATCTCATAAAGTCTTTATCTGTGACCTCTGCATATTTACCAACACAAGAACCATGTTGTACCTGAGAGTATTGTGGAGACTCTTTTTAATACTTGGGAGGTCATTCACAGTTCAGATTAGATCTAGGGAGTGCCTTGTTCAACCACATTTATGATGTATCCCTTGTTGGCCAGAGCAGATCCTGACACCTAAGCAGAATGAAGAACATTTCCTGGGTGCAGTACATACTTCAAAACATTTGATTTTAGTGTGTTGAAAAGAGCTTCAAGGCAACACTTTTAAATTTTTAAGTAGAAGTATGGGAAAATTTATTTATGACTTTGGAGTAGGGAAACCTTTTTTTTTTTGAGAGACAGGGTCTTGCTCTGTCGCCCAGGCTGGAGTACAGTACCATGATCAGGGCTCACTGCAGCATCAAACTCCTAGGCTTTAGTGAACCTCCTACCTCAGCCTCCCTAGTACCTAGGACTACGGGCACATGCCACCATGCTATCTTTTTTTTTTTTTTTTTTTTTTTGAGAAACAGATCTCACTGTGTTGCCTAAGCTGGTCTCAAACTCCTGGGCTCAAGTTATCCTCCCCCCTCAGCCTCCCAAAGTGCTGGGATTTTAGGCATGAACCACTCACTGTACCCAGCAGGGAAATTCTTAAGATAAACTGAAGATCACTCATAATATAAGAAGTTTATAAATTTGACACATTAAAAGTATAAATTTCTGTTCATCAAAAGACATAATTAAAATGTGAAAAAAATCCAAAACCCAGGAGAAGATATATGTTACACATATAACTGATAAAGGATTGTTACCAAGAATATATAAAGAACTTCTCAAACCATTTTTTATAAGAGACACCCATTATAAAAATGATTTGAATAGGCATAGAAGAAGAAACATGAATGACCAATAAACATGAAAAGATTATCATTCTTACTAGTAATCTAGAAAATACAAGTTAATACCACCAAGTTAACATTTCATGCCTATAAAATTTGCAAAAATCACCAAGTCTGGCAGTTCCACTTTTGGGCTAGAATGTAGAACGTGAGACATTTTCTACACTGCTGGTGGTAGTGTAAATAGTTAAACCACTTTGGAGAACAACATGGCAATATCTATTAAAGTTCAAGATGTATATAACCAATGAATGACCCAGCACTTTTACTCCTAGGTGAATTCCTGGAGAGACTTTCTCATGATAAGTCAGGAGATACACACATGAATATATTTTTAAAGGCACATTGTTTATAATACCAAAAAATTGGAAACAACTTAAATCTCCACCAGCAAGGAAATAAATAAATTATGGTATATTAAATGTACAGTGAATACTATGTAGTAGAGGAAAATGAATGGACTAGCACTATATGAATAAATATAGATGAATATCACAAAGAGTGCTGAACAAAAACACGTGTAGAAGATATGTATATAATGGAACAGTTTATATAAAGTTTTAAAATATCCTCAACAATTCTATTGTTTTAATATATAATTACATATTTATGTATAATTACACGTGTAATTATAATGTATAATTATATTATAATTATATATGATGTATAATTATATATGATGTATAATTACATGTATATATGTATAATTACACATATATAATTATATATGATGTATAATTACATAATTACATGTATAATTATAATGTATAATTATAATTACACGTGTAATTATACATAATATATGTTTGTATATCAAATCTTATCTTGAA
>NW_012115333.1:2041055-2054469 GCF_000951035.1 Colobus angolensis palliatus | reverse complement strand
TAATATATAATTACATATTATATATTGTTGTAATATAGAATTCTATATAGTATACTTATAAGTATGTATAGAAATATATAAAAGTTATATACAAATTCAAGATGGTATTTAATTGTTGGGCAAGAAAGGGCAAAGTGATCAGGGAAGAGGTACACAATAAGAATTCAACTATATTAGTAATGTTTTATTTCTTAAGTTGAGTAGTAGGAACATAAGTATTTATTGTATTATTCTTTGTGCCTTTTTATAACTTGTAAACATTTTAAGTGGTTTTTGAAGGTATTGGATCGGATTTAGAGTCAGGAGGAGACTCTAGCTTGCCACTAACCAACTGTATGTCCTTAGGCAAGTCACTTCTCCAGAGAAAATTGGAACAACATTTATGATTCTAGAAGTTGGACTTATTTAAAATCATGGTCAAACTGTATTACACTTGTCCATGGCTGTCTGGCAGTGTCTGCACAGTTTTTCAGTTTCATCAAAATTTATTAAAGTCAAAAGAAAAATATGCATAAAGGCCACAAAACACTAAAGTAAAACTTAAAATGTCAAAAACCTTGACCACATTGTGTGTAAATTGTTTTGAGTTCATTATTCTATCCCTGGCTACCAAGATATAGATAGACAGGTGCTAGGCCTACACATAGAAGATTCTACGTGATTTGGAACCAGCCACCTGTACTTAAAGAACTGAAACAAGCAAACTTAAGTGATCACAGGGAAGATTCTGTAGTTGCTGGGTTTTTTTTCTCCCCTCTTGGTATGTTAAGATTTATATAGGTGGCTGAAATAATTATGTACAGCTGATACAGATACTCAGATTTTTGAGATGTATCCATACCAGCCCTTCTGTGAAAATTCTCTGTAATAGAATGCATCTTGTCTTTTTAGCATTTGAAAAAGATGATTCAGGGGATGGTGTTTTTTCAAAGCTTGTTTTAGAAAAATGGTTGACATAGCATGCATGATACCTAACATCACTCAGTTTTTTGTTTTTTTTTTAAGACTTTAGTTTTGATTTTTTCATGAAATGTTGAAGATGTTTTAAGTGTGTGGTGAATAACTTTTAGTGTTTTTTAAAATTTAGGCCCTCTGATTAATATTCAGTTTGTCCATAAATAGGCCTTATCAATCCATTCTATTACCCTTTACAGAAACCCTTTGTTTCATTTAAGCGGGTCTATCTCTCTATCCCTTATTTTAATTCAAATATTCCATTGTGAAATTTTGCTTTCTTGGCAAATTCCAACAGTGCAAAAACTGCAGTTACTTTTGCAGTCACCGTAATTGTGGTGATCAGATCAGGGTAACTAGCATATATATCATCTCAAACATTTATTATTTCTTTGTTTTGGAAATGTTCAATATCCTGCCTCTAGCTATTTGAAACTATATATTATTGTTAATTATAGTCATCCTGCATTGGTATAGAATACTAGAACTTATTCTCCTATCTAGTTGTAATTTTGTATCCTTTTGCAAATCTCTGCATATCCCTCCCTTCCCTCTCCCCTTTCCAGCCTCTAGTATTCTTCTTTTCTACTTTCTACTTTTATGAGATCAACGTTTTTTAGTTTCCACATATGAGTGAGAATATGTGGTGTTTAATTGTCTGTTCCTTATTTCACTTAACATAATGTCCTCTAATTCCATCCATGTTGCCATAAATGACAGGATTTTCATTCTTTTCTGTGGATGAGTAGTATTCCATTGTGTATATTATACCGTATTTTCTTTATCCATTCATCTATTAATGGATACTGAGGTTCCTTCCAAATTTTGGCTATTGTAAATAGTGCTACAGTAAACATGGGGGTGCAGATGTCTTTCTGATATAATGACTTCTTTTTCTTTGGATCAATTCCCAGTAGTGAGATTGCTAGATTATATGGTAGTTCTATTTGTAATTTTTTGAGAAATCTTCATATTGTTCTTCATAGTGTCTGTTGCTCTCAATCGCCACTATGCTAATTTATATTTGAGAAAGAATGTGATTCACTTTCTAATATTTCTTCGATAGAAAGTAGATACGATTTCTGATTGTTTCTTAACAATCTTCTCAAAAGATTGCAGAAATCACAGTTGGAAACAGAGATATTCAGTCTGCTAAGATGGCTGAGGTTATAATTTAATCATTGTTTATACATCTATGAAATATTATTATAGGAGGATGTCAACTACCAGTTTTCCTTCTCTTGTGAAGACAAAGCTAAAAGAAACAGTTTTAAACTATATTGATAGTGTTAGGTTACATGTAACAAAGAAATGCTCAATAATGAGGTTTTTTAAATACTAGGTCAGTCAACAAAAAAAAGATAGCTGAATTTCACTCCTGGGAAAATCCTTATGAAATAAGATAGGTAATCATATAACATGATTGGCTAGTGGGAATGATCTTCATGTAACTAAATGGCCTCATAGGACTCCTTCCAAACTCTGAATTCTGTGAAAATAATATAATTAAAACCTGTTTCCAAAATAAATATATAGTTATTAATACTACATAGAATTGTTTAATAAGTTTACAGTAAATGTCTACCAAATTGGCATACAAATCTAGAATACCCTGGGAGCCGTGTTATAACATTGTCATAGAATCTTTGTTATTGGTATGTTATTGTTGTTTAAGTTGGAAAATTAATAGATGAGGAAACTGAGGATCAGAGGTTAAGGGACTTGCCCGAGGTCATAAAGTAGCACTTTCAGGACTAAAACCTAGCTTTGTATTTCTACTTCTGGTTCAGAGCTTTCCATCTCATCGCCCTCCTGACCTTAGGCTTCCCGTTCTGGGAGTGCTTAGAGTTGAGGCTGAGATATGTCCTAGAGAAACTTATTGTCAATTATGTTCTGTATCAAATAGAACTACAAGAGATCTAGGAGAAGCTTCAGCAACCTTGAAATTAAGGAACACTGGTTCTCTCTGCCTCTGTAGGGGCCAGAGTAGTTATATATAATCAGTCTCATTCAAAGGAACCATATCTGCCTTTGCTCATTGCCAAAACTGTAGTGCCTGACACAAAGGTACAAAAATATCTGTTAAATGAGTGAATGGATATAAATGAAATTAGCTTTCTTTATTTTATAATCAGACATAAATTTTGTACTAGGCCACTGGCTATTTGTAAAGCTGGGTATATCCTTTCTTTTATTTTTCACAAGGCCTCTCTAACATATGTCTTTTTTAGTTTCATTTTTTTACCTCCTCTGCTTAGGAAAGTGAGACAAAACTACACTTAAAAAAAAATTGTTTCACTTTTTCCCAGGTAGGAGCTTCCATGTTGGTTTGCCTCTTGTGGTAGAGTCAAATTTACTGCAGCAATTAACAACATGTTGTGCTATTAAATCAGCACCAACACAAAATGCTTTAATTAAGCAACCATGTGCCTAAGATGCTGATTAAAATTAAGCAGCTGTGGTTCCTGCATGCAGTCTAACTCAGACAATACGGATCAGGACATGCTGTATGTGTAAAAGGACCCAAAACTTGAACAAATGACAAATAGTAAATTATTTACATACATGAATTTGACTTGGTATATAAAACACTCTGATATAGGAAGATCCAGTATACAAGATTTTGAATTTTAAGATGAGCTAACTGAGATTTAGGTTATAGCATGTCTGCCGTTTATTTACTACCTACTATGTGCAAGACATTATGCTGGGGCTCTCTATACTTACTTTTTGAATTTTCACAAAAACCCTATGTGATTGGCATTATCCTCTGTATACAGACAAACAGGCATGGAGAAGTTAAGTAATTACTCATTGCCACTTTGTAAATAAGGCAGAATTCAAGGCCAGGTTACCTGAATTGATAATCTATTATATTTCTGTTGTACCATCCTACCTTTTCCAATGTAATGAAAGGAATACTGGATAAGTAATCAAGATAACCGAATTTTAGACTTTGTTCTGTCTTGGGAAAGTCAACTAGTAACTCTGACTTTAGATTTCCATATATAGATATATTTTTTTAAATATATATTTTATATATATATATATATATAATGGAGAAAGATCATTTATTGTCTGCGTTAGGGCATGCCTGTGGTGACAGTACTTCCTATATGAATAGTCTTGACTCATTCTACAAATAGAAGAGAGTATTTAATATTGGGATTATCAACATATCTGCAACTCTTTTGTATTTAGTTGGCAGTACATATTTATCTAACAAATATTTGTTGAGTACTTAAAATATGCAAGGCACTGTGCTGTGTGCTATAGATACAATGATGTGGGGAAACAAAAAGACAATGTACCCCACCTTCATGGAGCATACAATAATTTAGTGGGAGACACAGGCATTAAAAACCCACCAATAAATGTAAAAATTACAAATGTGTTACGTGCTACAAAAGAGAGGAATGTGATTCCATGAAAACATATGATATGGTACCTTGACTCACATGACAATGAAGAGGGCTTAGACTGAGATCTGAAGGAGGAGTAGGAGTTATCTACACAGAGGGTAGGGGGTGAGTAGAGTTCCAAGCAGAGGAAATGGCATGTGCAAGGTCCTGTGGTATGAAAGAGCATGGAGAGTTTCAACGACTGAAGAGTCAAGTATAGCTGGAACATAGAAAGAAACAGGGGGACAATAGAGCAAGAGGAGGCTTGAAGGGTATGTAGAGACTAAACTATGCCAGGGCTCATGGGCCATGTTAATATCTTAGTTAAGCTCTGGTTAAGTTTAGCTTGCTTTGGACTTTATGAAAAAGAAATGACTTGATTTTTTATTGTATACTTATGTTTACCCAGTGATTTTACAAAGAAATTTTCTGGTTATATACCATCCACATTTTAACCAATTAAAAAGAGTAAACATAGTTGGAAATGTGACTTAGAAATCAATAACATACATTTATGAATGGAAACTAGGAATAAAATTCTATAGATGAGGAGAATTAAAATCTCTGACACATAGTATCTTAAGAGGATTCAGTTCACTAAGGAGACAAAATTTTAAATGTAACATGTATTTTTTGGACAGCTATTATACAAGATACTGCTAAATAAGAAAAATAATGCCATATCTGGGTAAGAGCTATTGCTGGTAAAAGTGAGAGCAAGAAGAAAATGGTTGTGTGCTAGTGTAGTCTGGGATAACATGATGAAGATGATTAGAGTTGAATTTATCCCTGTATACTGGATATGGACTACAGGAGGAGGGCACACTAGATACCTCTATTGTGTCTCAAAAACACAAATAATAATTTTAGATTTTGGAGAGTAAGAAGGAAGACATTGATTTCTTAGCCTTTACCTCTTTTATCACAGTTTTTTCATCCAGAGTAATCCAAAGACAAGGTGGGGAGTTATTGACTGTACAATTTAGTTTGGTATATTCTGTCAGCACAGCAATTTATATTTACATAAGGTTTCATAATTTACATTTTTACTACAAAACACTTTTACTCACAATCGCATTTATTCCTTATGCCCACTTGTAAAGGAAGTATTTTTCTTAGCCCTATTTTACACTTGAGGAAATTTAAGTTCAGTGATACTAAGTAATTTATTCAAGGTCCCTGGCAGTAGCAGAACTTCAAAGATAGGCATTCTGATTCCAAAGTTTGTATTCTTTTTACTGACACACTAAGGTCATTTTCTGTCCCTGCTTCTCTCTTTAAATGATATCTCTTTGAATATTCTGTTAGCGATCAGATGGGTTGACACTGATAACTCTGACTCAATGTCTGACAGGAGCCTGTTTCTTAATTTATTAAATAAAGGAAGTAGACCAGATGATCTCTAAGATGCTGTTGTACATTGAAAGTCTATGGCATTAGAAGTGATTGGTAGGTAGACACACACAGGATCTGGTCTAGGAAATAAAAAGAATAGTCCCATAGGGCAGAGTCCAGGAAGGTTCCAATCATGAAGCTTCCATTATCCTCAGGACATGTTACCCTCCTAGCATCAATATGTGTTAGTACACATGGAGTATTGCCAACTTAGGAAGCTCACCTAAGCTTTAGTGTTCAGACTTTTTGTTGAAGATTCATTACATAGGCATGATTGATTCATTTATTGACCATGTGGTTGAACTCAGTGTTTAGGTCAACTGATACTGCATGACCCAAAGCCTCCAACCTAAGTCACATAGTTGATCTTTCTGATGTGGCCAGCTCCCACCTGAAGACTCAGGTTTGTAATGTCATAACTGTGCTCCTGGAAGAAGTTGGATGTGGTTAAGATCTTGCTAGTAAATGTTATCTTTGATGATAGGGCCGTTGAGGTACCCCACAAGTAGCCAGATAAGGTACATTTTATTCCTTTCGAGGTGAAGACAAACTGCAACTGAGAGGCTATTCAAATATACACTAAATATTAACAAAAATCTATAAAAGCAAAATAACTTTTCAATAGTTAATGGAGTGGAGTCAATAATTTTAATATTATTGGCTATGGGCCTTAATCAGCAGTATCATGGCATTAAGGTTGCAGTAACCCACTGTTAAGTGCCATTCATTTTCATTAGGTTTGGGCATTAGCCATATTGGGCTCATCAAGAAGAAGTCAGCAGGAATAATAGCTGCTGCTTTTAGTAGGTCTTGTATAATGGGTCTTATTTCTTGTATGCCTTGTTTCTATCTATATTGGGCCACATTTACTATTTTAACCTTGGTGGTGGTGGTGGAGGTCCATGGGGTACCATTTGTCAAGCTTATTGTAAGTGCCAGATACTTAACATTGTTTAAATTTGTTACTCTTTAGGTCAGAGAATCAATGCTCACTGTATTAGTCCGTTCTCACACTGGTATAAGCTGCCCAAAACTGGGAAATTTATGAAAAAAAAAGAGGTTTAATTGACTCACAGTTCCACAGGATGCACAGGAAGAATGGCTGGGAAGCCTCAGAAAACTAACAATCGTGGCAGAAGGCGAAGGGGAAGAGAGAGAGCAAAGAGGGAAGTGCTACACACTTTTAAACAAGATCTCATGAGAACTTACTATCATGAGAACAGCAAGGGGGAAACCCACCCCTGTGATCCAGTCACTCCCCACTGAGTCCCTCCCCCAACACAGGAAATTACAATTCGACATGAGATTCATGAGATTTGGGTGGGGACACAGAGCCAAACCATATCACTCTAAAATGGGATATTTTAGGTCAGTGAGCACTATGACCCTGAGGAATTTAGGCAAGGTAAATTGTTAAGGTGAGGCATACCTGTTTATCCTCTATTTTATATTTGGCAACTCCCCTAACAGTATAAGAGGTACTTTGTTTAAAAATTTAGTGTGATCTGCAGATACAACTGTAACTGGAGTCCCAGAATTGATTAAGGCCATGAAGATTTGCCACTTGGTGCATCTTGGTAGATGTTAAAATTAATAAATTAATGTAGAACTGATGTTGTAGAGGCACAAAAGCTAATCAAAGTCCTTTTTACCTTTCTTTTGCATAGATTGTTTTAATAAATGTTGGATTTCCAATTGGGTAAAAAAATCATGAGCCTCTGCTTTAGTGATTGTTTCTTCCTCCATATCAAGACTTTTTGTTTTATTTTTGTGGTTATTGGACATTGATGAAGGAGAGAGAGTCCTCTCTCCCTGCTCATATATATAAGTTTCTTCCTCCAGAGAGTTACAATTCAGTATCATCAGGGCTGAGGGCCTCCCTATGGTGATTGTTGCTCTACTGGGTTTAGGAAACCTGGGCTGGCTGGGCATGGTGGCTCACGCCTGTAATCCCAGCAGTTTGGGAGGCCAAGGCAGGTGGATCACCTGAGGTCAGGAGTTTGAGACCAGCCTGGCCAACATGGTGAAACTGCATCTCTACTAAAAATACAAAAATTAGCTGGGCGTGGTGGCGGCCACCTGTAATCCTAGCTATTCAAGAAGCTGAGGCAGGAGAATCACTTGAACCCGGGAGGCGGAGGTTGCAGTGAGCCGAGATGGCTCCATTGCACTCCAGCCTGGGTAACAAGAGCGAGACTGTGTCTCAAAACAAACAAACAAACAAACAAACCTGGGCTTCAGTCAGATTTAATTTAATCCTTCGGCGTATTGACAAGTCACAGCCCTCAATTGAACCCAGAATCTTTGTTGGTCATTTTTATAGTTGTCCAATAGGGTGATAGTTTCCTCTGGACATTTAAAAGGGGTAAGGGTAAAACATTTGGGGCTGTCTTCTATAAGGGCTTGTGCCACTGGATAACATGGGCATGTTTTTATAGCCTTGACGACCAGAATCTGTTTGGATGGCATAGGCAGTAGCAGCAGTAGCAAAGGTATCATACGGTCCTAGTTAGCCATCTAATTTTTGGAGTGTAGACTTCAACATGCCACATGATGACTACTCTGCTTCATATAATAAACTAACCATTGGGCCCATATATTGTACAAGATGTAGACTTTCCCCTGAGCACTCTATAAAATGGGGACCAAGGCATCATTAAGGCATACAACCAATGGTCATAGAGTAAAAGTCCTCTCCCTGAGCCTAGCATCAATCATGCCTTATTCTAGAATTGGGACACATGATTCAAACTAAAACACCCATAAAGGCCTGGGCCAATATGTGTGACCCAGGGCTACTCTAAGTAGGGCCCCCATACTATATTCCTATCCCTAAATGTAAATCACTGAAACTTGTTTATTAGGTAGATTAAATCTATAGCAGAGTCCTGGTAGGAGTTGGCATATGCAGTACAGCACAGCACAACACATAGTGCAGGCTGACCAGCAGGCAGCAGCACATTTCAAAGTGTACCCTGGCCAGTTAGCAAGCCAAAAGCAAGAGAAGAAAGACCCCTAGGTAGTGATGGTTATTGCCTCAACATCCTCCTCACGGTGCCAATTTTCTTGTGGTTGCCCTGCAAGAGGGGATAATTCCCCTCACCCAAAATGTGGTTTGGATGTCAAGACCAATGATGCCACACATGCAGTAAAAAAAGCATGAGAAGGTTTATTATAGACATAATGAGGTTTTCTGGGGAGAGCAGGGATGGCTCCCTAGCTAATCTGAAATGGCTTGAGTGAAGAGAATGGCGAGTATCTTTGGTTTTTATTGTGGTTAGTTGGTGGGGCCAACGTGAGGTTTCCTGTGCTGGTTGCGCTTTGTGTAGTTTGAACTTTGAGGCTTGCACCATGGGAAAGAGTGCCCAGGCCCTCTTATCACCTTGTCCTGATGTGGACAAAAAAGGGAAGGGACAGGAGTGGGGCTTCCAAGCTGTCATCAATTACACAACAAAAATATACTCAGGCTCTTTATTATAATTTTCATCTCTAAAAATAAATTTCAGTGCCACCAGTAAAAGGAAAAGTAGAAGTTTACCAGCTAAACAAGATGGCTAAAATGAAAACATGTTCAATTTCTTTTAAAAAGCTACTAGTGTTTTTTAAAATATCAGTGTTAATAATCTCAGATTTATTCTTCGTAAATTTATTAGCCTTCTTTTTGATGCTGTACTGAAAATTAAGATATAGTAGCGATATCCATTATCTTCCACTATGTAATTCTATTTTTAGAAGTCCTATGTAGCTTTAATGCTATGCTTTATTTTGAAAATACAGTTTTATTTATAAAGATTTCTTATCTGTCTTTGGATAAAACCAAATATTGCCTCACAGAAGCTGAGACCTCTGGTCTGCATCAGTGCACTTTTATTCTATACCACAAACTAACTGTGCTGTCTTGGAAAAACCATTTGTTCTGTGAATTAGATTCTTCATCTGTAAATTTATTCATCCAATATCTATTTTCTATGAGATAGACTTTGAATGAGGTGTTGGAGGTACAGAACTGATTAAGGCATGCTCCTTGCTCTTAAAGAGCTCACAGTCTGGTGGAGGACATAAATGTCTGCAATTACAATATGATAATTGTCATGATAGAAGTGTGCATGTAGTGCTGGATATGGATAACACCTTTACTAGGCATTCTTCACTAGGAGGGGAATAAATGGAGAACAACCGTGTTAAAGTACTTTGAGATGTATAAAGTGAAACAAAATCACAAATAGATACCCAACTTCATTTCATCTAATTTATTCATTTTGAGCTTACGTACTTAGAGCTTTTGGTACTCTTGAAATGTATTTTTGGAATTTCGGAATTACTGTGGGACTGTATTTGATACATTTCTAATTAAGATTTATTTTTAGTTTCTGATGGTCATATTCTCTAGATTATGGAATTGTGTGTTCTTCTTACCACAATGGTTGAGTGCAGCTGGGGCAAATAACACAACTGGTAGACTGCTAACACTATAAAATTATGGTTTCTAAAGACTTCAACTGGGCCCCCAGAGCACCATTCAGTAATCCTTTTATGTGTTCTTCATTATTCCCCTCTCCTGTTGTCAGGGGCTACTACCGTTGCGAACCTTGACTACCTGTCTCATGAGCACTGCTCCACACATTCTCCTCAATATGAGCCATGCCAGCCAGTCTTACCTTCTATCATTCTCTAAGACACAGTTATACCGCATTTCTATCTACCTGTTGAGTGAATCATGCTGCTTTAGGTCTCTGTACCTTTGTACATTCTATTCCTCTGACAGGAATCCATCACCCCACACCAAACTTAACCAACTTCTATTTTTTTCAAGACTCAGCTCACATATCTCCACTCTGTGAGGCCTTCCTTGGCAGCCCAAGTATAGTTAGTCAGTCCTTCATTTGCACCACCACTAGACATAGTATTTTCTGCTGTTATAGAATGTAGCATACTCTATTATACTTATTTACTGTCTTAATTTTCTCCTCTAATAAACTGTCAAGTCCTCAAGAACAGGGACTGTCTATCTTCAGTCTCCAGCACCTAGTATAATGTTGGCACAAACATAAATATTTATTGAGAGAGGAAAGGTAAGGACACAACATAAATATTAGGCATATACAGCTTCTTTCAGAAAGCAAAACCACTTTTTTATTAATTTCAATCTTTTAAGCTAATTTGCAATGGCATACCCAGTTTCCTTTTTCTCTCAACCTTTAGGAAAATTTCTTTCAATTTAATAGAAAGATGCTGAATTTTTTATAAAAATACTCCAACAAAGACAGCTGTCTGACAGCTGTAGACCATCTGTGCTTTCAGTCCTGGGTAAAAACATCTGGCTACTTGAGAATAGAAGCTCTGTATTAAAGGAGTTTCCTAGACTGATGGTGATTAATATTCTACAAATATGCCTTGCATTGTCCCACTTTGACATGATATAATGTACACAACTTGTCCCTCTAAATTAAGAAGTTTCTTTTTGCTTGTGTACCTCAACGAAGGTTAACAAAAAACCAAAAGAAAATGAAGTGTTATCATGCTGCTACATTTTGGCCATGAAAACTGCTTTTGTCATAAAAGACAACATCACAAAAAGTAAATGATGAATCCAGAGGAGTGTGTGCATATGTACCCATACATTTATGTTGTTAGGCAACAGTCTATACCACATATGAATTTCTCCTCAAACAAAATATTCAAACTGAATGCCAAACATCCTTTTCCATGTTTCCCAGATTTGGATCCACCGCAGGGACTATTTCCATTTAAAAAGCCATGGAAGAAATAAAGTATAAAAGACCTGGTTCCCTATATCAAAATACCTGCAGTTCTGTCTAGCTATGTTTAACCCTCCTTAATCAACTAGTAAGCTTCCTCTCATTTGTACAGAATTCTGAAAAATATCATATCAATTACATGAATAGCATCATATCCACACATTCTATTTCAAATATTCAGCCTTTAATAAAGCTGTGAGTAGCGGGATTGATCCAAGATGGTCGATTAGAAACAGCTGCAGTTTGTGGCACTCACAGAGAGGAATGAAAAGTAGTGAGTGAATTCAGCACCTTTGACAGAAATATCCAGCTTCTCACACTGGG
This sequence comes from Colobus angolensis palliatus, assembly GCF_000951035.1. NCBI lineage: Eukaryota > Metazoa > Chordata > Mammalia > Primates > Cercopithecidae > Colobus > Colobus angolensis. Next base: position 2,042,636 of record NW_012115333.1, on the reverse strand, counting down.
ACTGACTAGGTAAACAACTTGACCAAGAAAGAATGAAGAAAAGCAGGATGGGGTGACAGCCCATATGGGAGCAGCACAGAGCCAAAGGAACCCCCATCCCCAGCCAAGGGAAGCTGTGAGTGATTGTGCAACCCCAAACAGGAAAACATGCTTCTCCCATAGATCTTTGCAACCTATGGATCAGGAGATCCCCTCATGAGCCCATGCCACCAGGGCCTTGGGTCTGATAGACAAAGCTGTATAGAGTCTTGGCGGAATAGCCACTCAGGCATACACAGAGACCCAGGAGTTTTACATACTTTAGCCCTGGGATCACCAGCAAGGCAGGAAATTCGTCCGTATATATCCCTAGGAAAGGGGCTGAATCCAGGGAACCAAGCAGCATCATTCTTTGGACCCCACTTCCACATCATCTCACAAGTTACGACCTGCTGGTTTGGAATTCCAGCCAGCCAATGGCAATGGGCTGGAGTCCAACTGAAACAAGTCCAAGTTCCCGGGGGAAGGGGCAGCTGCCATCTCTGCAGTTCAGTCGACTCAGCTGCTCCAGCCTGCCAGCTTTGGAGAGTCCAGATGGTCCAGAGGAGGAGAGGTCCCCAACAACATAGCACAGCTGCCTTGCCAGATCATGGCCAGACTGCTTCTTTAAGCAGGACACCTATCCATTCCTCCTCGCTGAGTGGGATCTCCCTGCAGGAGCTTCAGCCACTTCAGCCACTTCATCCAGGATTCTATGGACAGAGCTGTGATCTTTCCCTGGGACACAGCTTCTGGAGTTGGGGTGGTTTTGGGGGTGGGGGTAGCCGCCATGTCAGCAGTTGGGTAGACTCAGCTGTTCCAGCCTGCTGGCTGTGGAGAATACAGTCTGGACGAGGAAGGGCCCCTCACAATGCAGCACAGCTGCCTTGCCAAATCTTGGCCAGAGTGCTTCTTCATTTGGGACCCCGATCCATTTCTCCTCACTAGGCGGGACCTCCCTGTGGGGGCTTCAGCCACACCAGCAAGGGTTCTACAGACAAAGCTCTGATCTCTCCCTGGGACAGAGCTTCTGGGTGGAGGGGCAGCTGCCATCTCCACAGTTCAATTGACTCAGCCACTCCAGCTTGCTGGCTGTGGAGAATGCAGGTGGTCTTGATGGGGAAGGGTCCACCACAACACAGCACACTTGCATTACCCAAAAGCAGCCAGACTCTTTCTTAGGGCAAGTCTCTGATCCAGTTCCTCCTGAATGGGTGAGATCTTTCAACTATAGGAGGTGGTGGATCTCCAGCCACCTCCTTTAGGTGCGTGCAGGACAGCAATAGGTCAGTAGCCCACTGGGATGGAGCTACCAGAGAACGGAGGTGGCTGCTGTCTTTGCTGTTTCATGGCCTTTACTGGTGATAACTCCAGGTATGGGACAAACCAAGGCCACTGGGGTCTGGAATGGACCCCCAGAAAACCATGGCAACCATGAGGTAGAGTAGCCTGACTTAAAATAAAAACAAACAAACAGAAAACAATAACATCAACCAAAAGGTCCCCAGAGAAACCTCATTCAAAGGTCAGCAATGTCAAAGATTGCAGGTAGATACCAGTACC
>NW_012115333.1:2039498-2040100 GCF_000951035.1 Colobus angolensis palliatus | reverse complement strand
CAGGAAACAACAGGTGCTGGAGAGGATGTGGAGAAATAGGAACACTTTCACATTGTTGGTGGGACTGTAAACTAGTTCAACCATTGTGGAAGACCATGTGGTGATTTCTCAAGGATCTAGAACTATAAATACCATTTGACCCAACCATCCCATTACTGGGTATATACCCAAAGGATTATAAATCATCCTGCTATAAAAACACATGCACATGTGTGTTTATTACGGCATTATTCACAATAACGAAGATTTCAAACCAACCCAAATGTCAAACAATGATAGACTGGATTAAGAAAATGTGGCATATATACATCATGGAATACTAGGCAGTCATAAAAAAGGATGAGTTCATGTCCTTTGTAGGGACATGGATGAAGCTGGAAACCATCATTGTCAGCAAACTATTGCAAGGATAAAAAACCAAACACTGCATGTTCTCACTCATAGGTGGTAATTGAACAATGAGAACACCTGGACACAGGAAGGGGAACATCACATACTGGGGCCTGTTGTGGGGTGGGGGGAAGGGGGAGGGATAGCATTAGGAGATATACCTAATGTAAATGATGAGTTAATGGGTGCAGCACACCAACATGGCACATGTA
>NW_012115333.1:2033168-2039348 GCF_000951035.1 Colobus angolensis palliatus | reverse complement strand
AAAAAAAAAATGATCGAAGGTAGATAAGCCCACAAAGATGAGAAAGAATCACCAAAAAAAATGCTGAGAACTCGAAAACCTAGAGTGCCTCTTCTCCTCCAAATGACTTCAATGCCTCTCCAGCAAGGACACAGAACTGGGCTGAGGCTGAGATGGCTGAACTGACAGAAGTAGGCCTCAAAAGCTAGTTAATAATGAACTTCACTGAGCTAAAGGAGCATGCTGTAACCCAATGCAAAGAAGCTAAGAATCATGAAAAAAACAATACAGGAGCGGATAGCCATAATAGGCAGTTTAGAGAGGAACATAACTGAGCTGATGGAGCTGAAAAACACAAAACATAAGAACTTCACAATGTAATCACAAGCATCAATAGCAGAATATACCAAACAGAGGAAAGAATCTCAGAGCTTAAAGACTATCTTTCTGAAATAAGGCAGGCAGACAAGAATAGAGGAAACAGAATGAAAATGAATGAATCAAACCATCTGAGAAATATGGGATTATGTAAAGAGATGGAACCTATGACTGATTGGGGTACCTGAAAGAGATGAGAAGAATGGAACCAACTTTTAAAACATACTTCAGGATGTCATTCAGGAGAACTTCCCCAACCTAGCAAGACAGGTCAACATTCAAATTCAGAAAATGCAGAGAAACCCATGAAAATGCCCCACGAGAAGATTGAACCCAAGATATATTATCATCAGATTTTCCAAGGTTGAAATGAAAGAAAAAATGTTAAGTGCAGCCAGAGAGAAAGGCCAGGTCACCTACAAAGGGAAACCCATCATACTAACAGCAGACCTCTCAGTAGAAACCCTAAAAAGCCAGAAGAGATTGAGGCCAATGTTCAACATTCTTTAAAACATAAAAAGAAATTCCAACCCATAATTTCATATCCAGCCAAAACAAGCTTCATAAGCAAAGGAGAAATAAAATCCTTTTCAGACAGGCAAATGCTGGGGGAATTTGTTACCATCAGGCCTACCTTGCAAGAGCTCCTGAGGGAATCACAAAATATGGAAAGGAAAAACCATTTCCAGCCACTACAAAAACACACTGAAGCACACAGACCAGTGACACTGTGAAGCAACCACATAAACAAGTCAGCAGAATAACCAGCTAGCATCATAATGACAGGATTAAACTCACACATAACAATAATAACCTTAAATGTAAATGGACTGAATTCCCCAATTAAAAGACACAGAAAGTCAAGCTGGATAAAAAGCCAAGACCCGTTAGTGTGCTGTCTTCAACAGACCCATCTCACGTGCAAAGACACATATAGGCTCAAAATAAACAGATGCAAGAAAATTTACCAAGCAAATGGAAAACAGAAAGAAGCAAAAGTTGCAATACTAGTTTCTAACAAGACAGATTTTAAACCAACCAAGATTTAAAAATAGACAGGGCGTTACATAATGGTAAAGGGTTCAATTCAACAAGAAGAGCTATTTAGGTATCCTAAATGTATATATGTGCCTAATACAGGAGCAATCAGATTCATAAAACAAGTTCTTGGAGACCTACAAAGAGACTTAGACTCCTGCACAATTATAGTGGGAGACTTTAACACCCCACTGACAATATTAGAACGTTGAGGCAGAAAATTTCAAAAAAATATTCAGGACCTGAAACTCAGCTCTAGATCAAGTGGACCTAATAGATATCTGCAGAACTCTCCACCCCAAAACAACAGAATATACATTCTTCTCATTGCCACATACTTACTCTGAAATTGATCACATAATCAGAAGTAAAACACTCCTTAGCAAATGCAAAAGAACTAAAATCATAACAGTCTCTGAGACCACAGCACTATCAAATTAGAACTCAAGATTAAGAAATTCACTCAAAATCACATAACTACCTAGAAATTGAACAACCTGCTGCTGAATGACTCTTGAGTAAATAATGAAATTAAAGCAGAAATCAAGAAGTTATTTGAAACTGATGAGAACAAAGAGACAGTGAACCAGATTCTCTGGGATGCAGCTAAAGCAGTGTTAAGAGGGAAGTTTATACCACTAAATGTCCACATCAGAAATTCAGAAAGATCTCAAGTTAGCAACCTAACATCTTAACTAAAAGAACTAGAGAACCGGGAGTAATCAAACCCCAAAGCTAGCAGAAGACAAGAAATAATGAAGATCAGAGCTGAACTGAAGGAGATAGAGACATGAAAAACCCTTTAAAACCTCAACAAATCCAGGAGCTGATTTCTTGAAAAAATGAATGTAATAGACTGCTATCTAGACCAATAAAGAATAAACATGAGGTGAATCAAATAAACACAATCAGAAATTATAAGGGGGATATCACCACTGACCCCACAGAAATATAAACTACCATCAGAGAATACTATAAACACCTCTATGCACATAAACTAGAAAATCTGGAAGAAACTGTTAAATTTCTGGACACATACACCCTCCCAAGACTGAACCAGGAAGAAACTGAATCCCTGAACTGACCAATAACAAGCTCTGAAATTGGGTCAGCAATAAAAAGCCTACCAACCAAAAAAACCCCAGGACCAGATTGATTCACAGCTGAATTCTACCAGACGTACAAAGAAGAGCCAGTACCATTTCTACTGAAACTATTCTAAACAATCAGAAAGGAAAGACTCCTCCCAAACTCATTTTATGAAGCCAGCATCATCCTGATACCAAAACCTGGCAGAGCTACAACAACGGAAAGGAAAACTTCAGGCCAATATCCTTAGTGAACATCAATGCAAAAATCCTCAATAAAATACTGGCAAACTTAATCCAGCAACACATCAAAAGGCTAATCCACCACAGTCAAGTTAGCTTTATCCCTGGGATGCAAGGTTGGTTCAATATATGCAAATCAATAAGTGTCATTCATCACATAAACAGTACTAAGAATAAAACCACATGATTATCTCAATAGAAGCAGAAAAGTTCTTTGATAAAATCCAATGTCCCTTCATGTTAAAAACTCTTAATAAACTAGATGTTGAAGGAACATACCTCAAAATAATAAGAGCCATATATGAGAAACCCACAGCCAGTATCATACTGAATGGGCAAATGCTGGAAGTATTTCCCTTGAAAACCAGCACAGGACAAGGATGCCATCTCTCACCACTCCTATTCACCATAGTATTGGAAGTACTGGCCAAGGCAATCAGGCAAGAGAAAGAAATAATGGAAGAAATAAAGAAATTCAAATAGGAAGAGAGGAAGTCAAATTATCTTTGTTTGTAGATGACATGATCCTATATCTAGAAAACCCCATCATCCAAGCCCAAACACTGCTTAAGCTGATAAGCAACTTCAATAATGTCTCTGGATATAAAATAAATGTGCAAAAATCACCAGCATTCCTATACACCAACAACAGGAAAGCAGAGAGCCAAATCATGAATTAACTCCCACTCACAATTGCTACAAAAGGAATAAAATGCCTAGGAATATGGCTAACAAGGGACATGAAGGACCTCTTCAAGGAGAACTTACAAACCACTGCTCAAGGAAATGAGAGAGGACACAAATGGAGAAACATTCCATGCTCATGGATAGGAAGAATCAATATCTTGAAAATGGCCTTGCTGCCCCAAAGTAATTTATAAATTCAATGCTATTCTCATTAAACTACCACTGACATTCTTAACAGAATTAGAAAACACTTTTTAAAAATTCATATGGAAGCAAAGAAAAAAGAGCCCAAATAGGCAAGATAATCCTAAACAAAAAGAACAAAGCTGGAGGCATCATGCTACCTGACTTCAAACCATACTACAAGGTTACAGTAACCAAAACAACATGGTAGTGGTACAAGACCAGCACATAGACCAATGGAACAGAATAGGAAACTCAGAAATAATACTGCACACCTACAACCATTTGATCTCTGACAAACTTGAGAAAAACAAACAATGGGAAAATGACTCCCTATTTAGTAATTGGTGCTGAGAGTTCTGTCTACCCATATGCAGAAATTTGAAACTAGACCCCTTCGTTACACCATATACAAAAATTAACTCAAGATGAATTAAAGACTTAAATGTAAAACCTAAAACTATAGAAAACCCTAGAAGAAAATCTAGGCAATATCATTCAGAACATCGGCACAGGTAAAGATTTCATGACAAAAACACCAAAAGCAATTGCAACAAAAGCAAAAATTGACAAATGGGACCTAATTAAGCTAAAGAGCTTCTGCAGAGCAAATGAAACTATCAACAGAGTAAAGAGATAACCTACAGAATAGGAGAAAAGTTTTGCAATGTATCCTTCTGACAAAGCTCTGATATCCAGCATCTAAAGGAACTTAAATTTATAAGAAAAAAAAAAACATTAAAAAGTGGTCAAAGGACATGAACAGACACTTCTCTAAAGAAGACATACATGCAGCCAACAAACGTAAAAAGTATCCAACATCATTGATCATTAGAGAAATGCAAATCAAAACCACAATGAGATATCATCTCATGCCACTCAGAATGGCTATTATTAAAAAGTCCCAAATAACAGATGCTGGCTAGGTTGTGGAGAAAAGGGAATGCTTTTACACTGATAATAGGAGTGTAAATTAGATCAACCATTGTGGAAGACAGTGTGGTGATTCTTCAGAGACCTAGAGGCAGAAATACCATTTGACCCAGTAATTCCATTACTGGGTATATACCCAAAGGAATGTAAATCATTCTATTATAAAGATACATGCACACATATGTTTCTTACAGCACTATTCAGAATAGCAAAGATATGGAATCAACCTAAATGCCCATCATTGATAGACTGGATAAAGAAAATGTGGTATATATACAGCATGGAATACTATGCAGCCATAAAAAGGAAAAAGATCATGTCTCTTGCAGGGGCATAGATGAGTTGGAAGCCATTATCCTCAGCAAATTAATGCAGGAACAGGAAACTAAACACTGAGTGTTCTTACTTATAAGTGGGAGAGTTATGATAAGAACACATAGACACATGAGTGGGACAACACACACCGGGGCCTGTTGGGGGGCATGGGGGTGGGGGCGGGAGAGCATCAGGAAGAATAGCTAATGGATTCTGGACTTAATACCTGGGTTATGGGATGATCTGTGCAACAAACCACCGTGGCACACGTTTATCTATGTAACAAACCTGCACATCCTGCACATGGGCCCCTGAACTTAAAATAAAAGTTGAAGAAAAATAAAAATAAAAAATAAAGCTGTGAGTAGCCATCAACAATAGCATTTGAATTTCCAAAATTTTCAAATACCATATATTTCAGATTTCACAACTTTGACCTTAAATGGTTAGTCTCACTAATAATAATGTAAAAGTACTTGAATTTATGAATTTTGTAATTAACCTTCATTAGCTTAACTTTAATATTAGCACAAAATTAACAGCACTTCAAATTTCAGTACCAAGATCTTGATGTATATGTGTGTGAGTGTGCATAAAGGTAAAGCATACAGATGTAAGTCAGATATGCCAGCAAGTGGTTAATAAAATGTCATACCCCGGCATTTGTGCCTAGCTCATTTGCATCAGATTTACTCTTCTGGGTGCCTCTTGGATGTTTTTCAATTTTTTTAATTGTTATACGTGTAACATAAAATTTACCATCTTAGGCGTTTGAAATGAACTGTAGTTTGGTGTTACTAAATACATTCATAATGTTGTGCCACCATCACCACCATCTATCTCTAACTCTTTTTGTCTTGTAAAACTGATCAGTTGAACATACTTGGTGAGTATGCCATAACTTTGTTATTGAAAATTGGGAGACCAGGCACAGTGGCTCACTGCTGTATTTACAGTGCTTTCGGAAGCTGAGGCAGGAGGATTGCTTGAGGCCAGGAGTTTGAGGCCAGCCTGGGCAACATAGTGAGACTCCATATCTACAAAACACCTTTTAAAATTAGGTACGTATGGTGGTGTATACCTGTAGTCCTAGCTACTTGGGATGCAGAGGCAGGAGGATGACTTGAGCCAAGGAGTTCAAGGTTACAGTGAGCTTTGATCATGCCACAGCACTCCACCTCCAGCCTGGGCAGCAAAGTGAGACTCTGTCTCCAAAAAAATTAAAGAAAATTGGGGCCTTAACTTTTTACCTTCAAAAGTTTGTAGGTATGTCCAGAGATAGTGTGCTTTTATTTATTTATTTATTTATTTTTGATTTTCAGTTTCCTATTTTTTT
>NW_012115333.1:2015618-2032123 GCF_000951035.1 Colobus angolensis palliatus | reverse complement strand
TTCAGGACATAGGCATGGGCAAGGACTTCATGTCTAAAACACCAAAAGCAACGGCAGCAAAAGCCAAAATTGACAAATGGGATATAATTAAACTAAAGAGCTTCTGCACAGCAAAAGAAACTACCATCAGAGTGATAGTGTGCTTTTAAAGTAACTTACTGATAAACTGTAGTGTGTCTGGAGGAAGCATAACTTCTAGATGAACTGGAAGCCCCAAACAGTGGTCAAAGTACATCAGTCCTAGAGAAGAATATTAAGGGACAATATAGTATTTTCCTTTGAAAGGGCAGAACTCAAGCCAATGAGGGTGAGTGCCAAAAAGCCACTTTGAGATCAATGTAAGAAGAAACTTTCTAGTAGATGCCTTAAATACTTAAGCAGTAGAATGATGATTGTCTACATGGAATATATTGTGTGGAAGTTTAGAGTAAAGAAATTCTAACATCCTTTTGTTGTGTTATTCTATTAAAGATAGTAAACACATTGAACAGTAGTCAGGTTTCCTGTCATATCATGTTTTTCATTAGCGCATCAATGAAACCATCTTCCTTACCTTTCTAGATTGTTACACCATTTTGTCAATTGACAGCTACTGTACCCTTCAGTTCTTCCTGTTTTCTTTCCTAAAATGTTCTTCTCCTAGATCTTTTAATAGCAGTACCTTTTTTATCATTCATTTCTCATCTCAAATGCCATCATTTGAGAAAGGCTTTCCCTAACCATCCTATTTAAAATAGTCCAACTATGCCCCTTCATCATCATCCCCCATTATTCTCTATCAAATCACCTTGCTTATTTCCTTCAGGGAAATGATTATATTCTGTAATTTTCTAGTTTGCTTTTTTCTGTCTTTCCTCACTTAGACATAAGCCCCATGAGGTCATGAACCTTTTCTATCTTGTTCATGGGTAAATCCTGAGTTCCCAACACACTGCTGTCCACGCATAAAGATTGTAAATATTTGTTAAATGGATAAAGACCCTCACACCACGTTTAGGGTTTTTTTGTTATGTTAAAGACATTCTTGGACTGGAAGAGCCTTGCTCAGAGACATTTTGCACTTCCCCATGACCTCATATCAAGTATTTGGATGTCCAAGGTTGATAATCTTTCCATTTTTATAATATGTCAAAAAGTGGTCCATTTTCTGTTACTGCTTTCAATTATGTGTTTTCCAAAATGTAAAGACAAGAAACTGGAGCATTCATGGAAAAAAATGTTGTTGTAATTAAACTTTTGTGGCTATATGTAAGGATAAATGATGACCATCACAGATGGTTGTTTGCACAGATATATGTGAGTGCTTGGTTACTTGGGCTTCATCCAGTGATTTGCTATAATTTAATTATTTTTTTAACCAATAGAATCAGAAATGGAATCACCTGAGACATTTGGCTAGCACCTGCTTCTAAAACCATTATTAAAGTGATCTTTATGGCATTTTTCTTCCCAGGGTCTAGTGAAGATGCCCACCTGCTTGACTTGGCTTTTCTTTATGCTCACTAGTCATGTTTCTTTTTTTTTTGCCACCTAACTTTAATGATTTTTTTAAAATAATTTCATTCATTATATGTGGGTGCTATTAACATCAAAACACATTTCTCTTTTCATAAATTCCCTAAAAGCACATCTTTCTAAGCAAAACATTTTAGTTTGCAATGACCCTGTGTTATAGTTTGCCATTACTTTATTTTCTATATTTGACAGTATTGTCTAATATATTTTGGGCAGGCTTTTTGATCAGCTTTTTTACTGGTAATAACAGATAAGTATTTCCATTAGTCTTCCTGCTCCTTTTATCCCTATATTCTTTCTTCTTTCTTCCTGGCTTTTCATCTTCTTCCCCATGCATTTTTTTCTATTTATCTTAAAAATATTTTTCTTGTGTGATATGCCATAAATTGATGGTGACAAAATGGTTTCTATCAGTAAATGACTTCTTACATTTACTGAAAATTTTATTTGAATTTTTTAAAGCCAGAATGACTCCTTGTTCTTCTCAAAGACAAAAAGCTGTTCATGTCTACACCTGCTAATCTAACCCATGGATTCTTAATCCTTCGAAAGCCACAAAACAGTGCTCAGCAAAATTTTTTATTTTTTCTAGATGTCAGAATTCTGGCTGCTGCTGAGGTAATTAGTTAGCCACAAGCATTCCTATACACCATTAATAGACAAACAGAGAGCCAAATCATGAGTGAACTCCCATTCACAATTGCTACAAAGAGAATAAAATACCTAGGAATCCAACTTACAAGGGATGTGAAGGACCTCTTCATGGAGAACGACAAACCACTGCTCAATGAAATAAAAGAGGACACAAACAAATGGAAGAATATCCCATGCTCATGGATAGGAATAATCAATATCATGAAAATATCCACATGCCCAAAGTAATTTATGGATTCAATGCCATTCCCATCAAGCTACCAATGACTTTCTCCACAGAATTGGGGAAAAAAAACTACTTTAAATTTTGTATGGAACCAAAAAGGAGCCCGCATTGCCAAGACAATTCTAAGCCAAAAGAACAAAGCTGGAGCCATCATGCTACCTGACTTCAGACTGTACCACAAGGCTACAGTAACCAAAACAGCATGGTACTGTTACCAAAACAGACATATAGACCAATGGAACAGAACAGAGGCCTCAGAAATAACACCACACATCTACAACCATCTGATCTTTGACAAACCTGGTAAACACAAGAAATGGGGAAAGGATTCCATATTTAATAAATGGTGCTGGGAAAACTGGCTAGCCATATATAGAAAGCTGAAACTGGATCCCTTCCTGATACCTTATACAAAAATTAATTCAAGATGGATTAAAGACTTAAATGTTAGACCTAATACCATAAAAACCCTAGAAGAAAACCTAGGTAGTACCATTCAGGACATAGGCATGGGCAAGGACTTCATGTCTAAAACACCAAAAGCAATGGCAGCAAAAGCCAAAAGTGACAAGTGGGATCTAATTAAACTAAAGAGCTTCTGCACAGCAAAAGAAACTACCATCAGAGTGAACAAGCAACCTACAGAATGGGAGAAAATTTTTACAATCTACCCATCTGACAAAGGGCTAATATCCAAAATCTACAAAGAATTTATCCATTTCTTCTAGATTTTCTAGTTTATCTGTGTGGAGGTGTTTATAGGATTCTCTGATGGTAGTTTGCAGGATTGGTGATGATATCCCCTTTATCATTTTTTATTGCGTCTATTTGATTCTTCTCTCTTTTCTTCTTTATTGATGTTGCTAGTGGTCTATCAAATTTTGTTGATCTTTTAAAAAAACTAGCTCCTGGATTCATTGATTTTTTGAAGGGTTTTTTTCTGTCTCTATCTCTTTCAGTTCTGCTCTGATCTTAGTTATTTCTTGCCTTCTGCTAGCTTTTGAATGTGTTTGCTCTTGCTTCTCTAGTTCTTTTAATTGTAATGTTAGGGTGTCAATTTTAGATCTTTCCTGCTTTCTCTTGTGGGCATTTAGTGCTATAAATTTCCCTCACACACTGCTTTCAATGTTTCCCAGAGATTGTGGTACATTGTGCCTTTGTTCTCATTGGTTTCAAAGAACATCTTTATTTCTGCCTTCCTTTCGTTATGTACTCAGTAGTCATTCAGGAGCAGGCTATTCAGTTTCCATGTAGTTGTGCGGTTTTGAGTGAATTTCTTAATGCTGAGTTCTAATTTGATTGCACTGTGGTCTGAGAGACAGTTTTCTGTAATTTCTGTTCTTTTGCATTTGCTGAGGAGTGCTTTACTTCCAATTCTGTGGTCAATTTTAGAATAAGTGTGATGTGGTGCTGAGAAGAATGTATATTCTGTTGATTTGGTGTGGAGAGTTCTGTAGATGTCTAATAGGTCTGCTTGTTGCAGAGCTGAGTTCAATTCCTGGATATCCTTGTTAACTTTCTGTCTTGTTGATCTGTCTAATGCTGACAGTGGGGTGTTACAGTCTCCCATTATTTTTGTGTGGGAGTCTTAGTCTCTTTGTAGGTCTCTAAGGACTTGCTTTTTGAATCTGGGTTCTCCTGTATTGGTTGCATATATATTTAGGATAGTTAGCTCTTCTTGTTGAATTGATCCCTTTACCATTATGTAACGGTCTTCTTTGTCTCTTTTGATCTTTAGTCGTTTAAAGTCTGTTTTATCAGAGACTAAGATTGCAACTCCTGCTCCTTTTTTGCTTTCCATTTGGTTGGTAGATCTTCCTTCATCCCTTCATTTTCAGCCTATGTGTGTCTCTGCATGTGAGATGGGTCTCCTGAATACAGCACACAGATGGGTCTTGACTCTTTATCCAGTTTGCCAGTCTGTGTCTTTTAACTGGGGCATTTGGCCCATTTACATTTAAGGTTAATATTGTTATGTGTGAATTTGATCCTGTCATTATTATGTTAGCTGGTTATTTTGCTCGTCAATTGATGCAGTTTCTTCATAGCATCGATGGTCTTTACAATTTGGCATGTTTTTGCAGTGGCTGGTACTGGTTGTTCCTTTCCACGTTTAGTGCTTCCTTCAGGAGCTCTTGTAAGGTAGCCCTGGTGGTGACAAAATCTCTAAGCATTTGCTTGTCTGTAAAGGTTTTAATTTATCCTTCACTTATGAAGCTTAGTTTGGCTGGATATGAAATTCTGGGTTTAAAATTCTTTAAGAATGTTAAATATTGGCCTCTACTCTCTTCTGCTTTGTAGAGTTTCTGCGGAGAGATCCCCTGTTAGTCTGATGGGCTTCCCTTTGTGGGTAACTCGACCTTTCTCTGTGGCTGCCCTTAACACTTTTTCCTTAATTTCAACGTTGGTGAATCTGACAATTATGTGTCTTGGAGTTGCTCTTCTTGAGGAGTATCTTTGTGGTGTTCTCTGTACTTCCTGAGTTTGAATGTTGGCATGCCTTGCTAGGTTGGGGAAGTTTTCCTGGATAATATCCTGTAGAGTGTTTTCCAACTTGGTTCCCTTCTCCCCATCACTTTCAGGTACACCAATCAAATGTAGATTTGGTCTTTTCACATAGTCCCATGTTTCTTGGAGGGTTTGTTCATTTCTTTTTACTCTTTTTTCTCTAACCTTGTTTTCACACTTTATTTCCTTAATTTGGTCTTCAATCACTGATACCTTTTCTTCTACTTGATCAAATTGGCTCTTGAAGCTTGTGCATGTGTCACGAAGTTCTCGTGCCATGGTTTTCAGTTCCATCAGGTCATTTAAGGTCTTCTCTACATTGTTTATTCTAGTTAGCCATTTGTCTAATCTTTTTTCAAGGTTTTTAGCTTCGTTGCAATGGATTCGAACATCCTCCTTTAGCTCAGATAACTTTGTTATTACCAAACTTCTGAAGCTTACTTCTGTCAACTTGTCAAAGTCATTCTCCATCCAGCTAGCTTTGTTCCACTGCTGGCGAGGAGCTGCAATCCTTTGGAGGAAAAGAGGCACTCTGATTTTTAGAATTTTCAGCTTTTCTGCTCTGGTTTCTCCCCATCTTTTTGCTTTTATCTACCTTTGGTCTTTGATATTGGTGACGTACAGATGGGGTTTTTGTGTAGATGATCTTTTTGTTGATGTTGATGCTATTCCTTTCTGTTTGTTAGTTTCCCTTCTACCAGTCAGATCCCTCAGCTTCAGGTCTGTTGGAGTTTGCTGAGGTCCACTGCATACCCTGTTTGCCTGAGTATCACCATTGGAGGCTGCAGAACAGCAAATATTGCAGAACAGCAGATATTGCTGCCTGATCCTTCCTCTGGAAGCTTCATCCCAGAGGGGCAGCCCCCTATATGAGGTGTCTGTCAGCCCCTACTAGGAGGTGTCTCCCAGTTAGGCTACACAGGTGTCAGGGACCCACTTGAGGAGGCAATCTGTCCATTCTCAGAGCTCAAACGCTGTGCTGGGAGAGCCACTGCTCTCTTCAGAGCTGTCAGACAGGGATGTTTAAGTCTGCAGAAGTTGTCTGCTGCCTTTTTTTCAGGTATGCCCTGCTCCCAGAGGTGGAGTCTAGAAGCAATAGGCCTTGTTAAGCTGTGGTGGGCTCTGCCTAATTCGAGCTTCTAGGCTGCTCTGTTTACCTACTCAAGCTTCAGCAATGGCGGACACCCCTCCCCAAGCCAGGCTGCCACCTTGCAGTTGGATCTCAGACTGCTGTGCTACCAGTGAGCAAGACTTTGTGGGCGTGGGACCCACCAAATCAGGCACAGGAGAGAAGCTCCTTGTCTGCCGGTTGCTAAGACCTTGGGAAAAGCACACTGTTTGGGCGGGAGTGTCCCGTTTTTCCAGGTAGTCTGTCACGGCTTCCCTTGGATAGGAAAGGGAAATCCCCCAACCCCTTCAACTTCCCAGGTGAGACGATGCCATGCCCTGCTTCAGTTCACCCTCCGTGGGCTATACCCACTGTCCAACCAGTCCCAATGAGATGAACCAGGTACCCCAGTTGGAAATACAGAAATCACCCGTCTTCTGCTTTGATCACTCTGGGAGCTGCAGACAGAGGTGTTCCTATTCATCCATCTTGGAACACCCCCAAGAAATCCTTTTATGATAGGCCAACTCTTAGTGAGACACTAGTGTTTTGGAGAGCACAGTTTGGAAAATTCTGTTTTAGAATACTCTCCAAAATCTAGCTGAATAAGCTACTTTCTTTTTTAAATTCTTTAATTTTTTAAATTTTTTTGGTGTCTTTTTCATTTTTGTGGGTATATGGTGGCCATATATATTTATTGGGTGCATGAGATATTTTGATACAGGCATACCATATATAATAATCACATCAGGGCAAAAACCTGGCATATCTTTAGGAAGTTTGATAGTGTGTCTGGTGTACTTCAACAGCAAGCTATAAAAATAAAGTCTAGAAAAGTATAAAGGTGACTACACAGTTAAACCCACAATCAGAGTTGTGGCTTAGTGCAAATCTCCCTTCTTTATCTCTACAGTCAGTCCATGGTACTGCCACACAACCACTGTGCCACTGCCACAAAACCTATCTTCTGGCTTTTATTTTGGATTCTTTTAATTGTTCCATGAGATGATGACTTTTCATTGTATTAAAGACCAGCTGAATTACCTGTCGCTGCTTAAGAGACTCATAAACGAGTGTTAAATGAAGGCTCATAAGAACAATTTAAAAATGGAGTTGTAACAGTTTTCTATAATTGTTGCATATGCTTTTTATGTTTAGATCATGTTTCTATTCTCTGAGGCACATATGAATAAATCCCTGTTTCTACTCACTCTGTAACATGCTATAGAGAGTTGTCTATGTGACAAGTAGCTCAATTGAAAGTCAATGACTACAGTTCAAAGTGTCTTCCTTTGCAAATAGCCATGGAGATCCTCACCAGGAAATGCAAATATTTTAAAGCAAAAGGATCATCCAAAGGAATTGGTGGCATCTGAGGAACTGATTGTTCTCTTTACCATATCCTGTTGAAATGTGCTGTGGCAGGACCCAGAGCTGCATGAATTCCAGATATTGTTCTTCAAATTAAGTTCTCAGGGAGACCTGGGGACTCAAGAACTGATCCCAATATGATTTTACCATTCCATCTTTAGGCTGACCTTTCCATTTTGCAGCTTGACAATGGTGATACATTGAAGGGGTGGCCTGCCCCTCCACACCTGTGGGCGTTTCTCATTAGGTGGAACGAGAGACTTGTGAAAAGAAATGAGACACAGAGACAAAGTATAGAGAAAGAAAAAGTGGGCCCAGGGGACCAGCGCTCAGCATACAGAGAACCCACACCTGCACCGGTCTCTGAGTTCCCTTAGTATTTATTGATAATTATCTTTACCATCTTAGAAAAAAGGGAAGTAGCAGGATAATAGGATCATCCTAGGGAGAAGGTCAGCAGTAAGACATATGAATAAAGATCTCTGTGCATAAGTTTAAGGAAAAGTGCTGTGCCTTGATATGCATATGCAAACATCTCCATAAACCTTTTTAGTGCATAAAGAGCAGCATTACGCTGGCAAGTCCCACTTTTCACCCTAAGGCGATTTTCTCCTCTCTCAGTAAACAGAACATATAATCGGGTTTTACACCCGAGATGTTCCATTGCCCAGGGACGGGCAGGAGACAGATGCTTTTCTCTATCTCAACTGCCAACAACCGCCAAGAGGCCTTCTTCCCTCTTACACTAGTCCTCCTCAGCACAGACCCTTCACAGGTGTCAGGCTGGGGGACGATCAGGTCTTTCTCTTTCCACGAGGCCATATTTCAGACTATCACATGGGGAGAAACCTTGGACAATACCTAGCTTGAGATTAAGAGAATGGTGATGACTTTTAACAAGCATACTGCCTTCAGGCACTTGTTTAACAAAGCACACCCTGCACAGCCCCAAATCCTTTAAACCTTGAGTCACCACAGCACATGTCTCTTGCAAGGACAAGGTTGGGGGTAGCGTCACAGACTAACAGCATCTCAAATACAGAACAAAATGGAGTCTCTTATGTCTACTTCTTTCTATAGAGACACAGTAACAGTCTGGTCTTTCTTTTCCCCACAATACATTTCAGACATTATAAAGATGTTGGATTCCTTTGGAACTGGATTTCTTTGAAATCACTGTTTTCTCTGCCACGATGTCTCAGCATTGCAAAGAGGATCTCTCACTTTTGGCAGCCACAATCTCCCCATGCTGAACATGAGTCTACTTTATGGTAAAGAACAGGCTCTCCCTTTCAGTAAACACATAGCCTCTGAGTGGAACTCTGTTTCATCTACTGTAGTAGAGGATCCTGCCTTGCACTTTGAGTGGTTAGACACTCCTCAGATTAGGCATTAGGCTTAGTTGCCCTTGAAAGAGCATATTGCCTTTGCAATCAACTACCAAATGATCTTCACATTAGCTAATGCCATGTGATAAAATGTGCATGTAGGATTTCAAGAAATACACATCTGGAATTCATGCAGCTTTGGGTCCTGCTACAGCACATTTCAACAGGGTGTGGTAAAGTGGACAATCAATTCCTTATAAACCACCACTTTCTTTGGATGATCCAAAGGAATATATCTCTTTCATTTGCCCTCAAAACTGCCTCTCTCTCATGTTTGGTCCTTAGGTGATTATTCCTTTCAGACTGACTTTCAGATTATCAAAACTCTCATTTGCTTTTAGTTTTTCCCAATCCAAATTTGTTCATCTTCAAAATGCTGTTTTGTTAGTCTAATTTCATGATAATAGCCACACAAAGAAATAAATGCAAATACGTAAATGTTTGAAAAACCCTCGAATCCATATAGGCAAATATAGAAAATGTCTATTTATGAACCAAACAAATCAGCATTTTAAATGAGATGTATCCCAGCCTGTATTTTAGGTCAGACCATCCCAATTTTGTTGAATTGTTGGAATTTCCATTTAGCTGTTTTCAATAGTAACAAACAGGAAGAAAGTTACTTTTGTTTATAGAGATCTGGTCCAAATGGCTTCAATTCACCAGGCCACTCTTCAGACATGCTCATTTCCCTTTGCTTCTATTCACCATCTATCTCTCCTCTTAGAAAAATGAGTTTCTTTATTTCCTTCATCTTTTTAACCTATACCCGCCATTTAACCTTTCCAAAATCTAGAACTTGGGCTTGGAACTTCCTACCCTAAATCCCCAGCCTCTTCCCTTCATTTATCCAGGAATCTTTTGAAATCCTACATGACCATTTTGTCACATGGCTTAGCTAACTAATTGAGAGAAAGATGGTACAACCTTTGCTTTACTCAGTCTAAAAGTATTGAGTCTAAAAGTATTGTCACACCATAATATGCACTTACTCCTCTGCCTTGTCACAAGAGTAATATGTTATTTCCTTTTGAAAACATTCTGTTCAATAGTCAGTTGTCTATAGGCTCTTTATGACCATCCATGTATGATCCCCCTTACTTTTTAGAGACAAAGTAAAACTCCCTCTGTTCAGTATTCCACAAATGTGTGCTACTAATGAAAACCTGTGTGTGATGGACGGTGAGGTTGGGGAGAGGAAGCCAACTCTGGCATTGAAAAGAGGTGATCAGCCAGATGGTGAAGTAGTTGAAGAATGGCATTATCAGCTAGGGCTGGGGAGCAATATGTGATCAAATTGGTCAAGAGCTCAAAACGATTTCAGAGTTATAATAGGTCAGTTCTGTACACTGATGTTTCCCAAACTCTGCTGCTGTATATTAACAAGTGTTATGAAAAAAGAAGGGGGATGTGATTACATTTAACCTGATGTGTTTACTTACTGCTCTCTTGCCTAAAACTTTTCAGTAGTTACTCTCTGCAGTTCAAATAATTTCCAACCTCTTTTCCATCAACTGATAAGGTTCTGCCTGCCTCTAGACTCTCATCTGGTGCTATGCTCCTGTGAATTCAACTGCACTCCAGCCACACTGGCCTTTTTTTTTTTTTTCTTTTCCTCAAACTCACCAAGCTTTTTTCTAATTCAGGCTTTGTACATGCTCTTCCTTCTGCCTGAAAAACTCAAGCTTATTCATGGCCAGCGAGAGACAGCACTCCTCTTTCAGGTTTTGGCTCACACACTACCTCCTAAAGAGGCCTCCAAACCCATTGTTTTCTCTATTCCTTTCCTTCATAGAAATATCATGTTTAATTATTTTTCTTACTTATTGTCTATTAGTCTTCCCCCACTGGAATGAAAGCAAGGTTCTGCTTATTTTGTTTACTTTTGTGTCTCCAGAATATAGAACAGTGCCTGGCATATGGCATGAGCCCGATATATATTTGTTGAATGAATGAATGAAATGTTGTTGAAAAGAATACAGGAACTAACTCAGATGTCCAACAAGAAAATGATCATATATATTATTTTATTAAATTCAATATAATATTTTTAGTTATAAATAACAGGAATATTATGCAAAACTTAAATATTTTTGTTAAGATAAGTGGAAAATATAGAATAAAATTGTCTTAGTCCATTCAACCTGCTGTAACAAAATTCCATACACTGGACAATTTGTAAAGAACATAAATTTTTTTTCTCATAGTTTTGGAGGCTGGGAATTCCAAGATCAAGCTCCAGCAGGTTCGGTTGTCTGGCGAGGGTTTCTGTCTGCTTCCAAAATGGTGCTTTGTTGCTGCATTCTCTGGCAGGGAGAAGCATTATATCCTCACATGTCAGAAGGCAGGTCAAGAGAGCCAAACACTGTGTAAAGCCTGTTTTCTGCGTGCCTTAATCCCATTCACAAAGGAAGAGCCTTCATGGCCTAATTACTTCTTAAAGTCCCACCTCTTAATACCATCACATTGGCCGTCAAGTTTCAACATCTGAAATTCAGAGGGGACACATTCAAACCATAGCAACAATATTGTCTGTATGCTATGGTGAAATATGTATAAATATGGACAATAAAAGTAATTCAGTATGTGTATATGGGCTAAGCTGTTTGTTCCATGAATTTTAACATGTTTGTATTGTCTTCATAATAAAAATAAATAGTGTACCTAAAATTCTAGGTGAGCAAAAGAAATATCGATGCATTAGCGTTGTTACTATGGACAATAGTAGAGGAGAACAGCAAGAGGAATTTCAAAATTCCTATTACAGTGCCAAGATTGGTGCTCCAAATTTTTTCTTGATGGACATGGAGAACGTGGAGAGATTTAGGAGAGTATGGATACAGAATTATTAGAGAAATACTAAGGAAGTTCATTTTCTTTTCTTTTTTGTGACTGGGTCTCACTTTATTGCCCAGGCTCAAGTAGTTCTCCCACTTCAGCCTCCCAAGTTCCTGGGACTACAGGCACATACCATCATGCCCAGCTATTTCTTTCTTTCTTTTTTCTTTTTTAAGCAGAGAGAAGATCTCACTATGTTGTCCAGGCTTGTCTTGAACCCCTGTGCTCAAGCGATCCTCTCACCTCAACCTCCCAAAGTGCTGAGATTACAGGAATGAGCCACCATGCCCAGGCAATATAGTTTCTTCTTCAGGCAGAATAATTCTACTTTATAATCTCCAGTGAGAGCTGAATAAATAGTAAGGGACCTAAGTTACAGTAAATTATAGAATTTTAGAAATAAACTCTTCAAGATGAGTGTCTTAAAAGCAAGGAATTTGTGACAAAAGGAGTGTGTGGGATCTCCTACATAGGAGAACTCTTAGTAACAGGAAATTTAGATGATTGTCTTTTAGTCTTGACAAGGCTAAATGTAGACCTACCTAAAGCTAAAGAAAACTATAAAATTTTCTACAGGATTATTTCAGTCTTGTCATTCTGCTTTTTAACTTTGGGAAGACAGAAAAATATTTCTGCTATCTACTATATCAGGGGTCCCCCCATCGGACCATGGACCAATCTGTGGCCTGTTAGGAACCAGGCTGCACAGCAGGAGGTGAGAGATGGGCAGACGAATGAAGGAAGCTTCATGTATATTTACAGCTGCTCCCAATCACTTGCATTACCACCTAAGTTTCACCTCCTATCAGATCAGCAGTGGCATTAGATTCTCCTAGGAGCACAAACCCTATTGTAAATCGCACATATGAGGGATCTAAGTTGCGTGCTCCTTATGAGAATCTAATGTGTGATGATCTGTCACTGTCTCCCATCACCTCCATATGGGACTGTCTAGTTACAGGAAAACAAGTTCCAGGCTCCCACTGATTGTACATTATAGTGAGTTGTATAATTAGTTCATTATGTATTATAAAGTTATCATAATAGAAATAAAGTGCACAATAAATGTAATGCATTTGAATCATCCCAAAACCATCTCCCCATCCCAGTCCATGGAAAAACTGTCTTCCACAAAACCGGTCCCTGGTGCCAAAAATATTGGGGACCACTGTACTATACAGACTAAATCCATTTTGTTGAATAACTTGTTTACTAAGCATCTTGAGCAAGGCTAGAGATTGTAAGATGAGAGATGCAAAAATACATATCATATGGTTTGGATCTGTGTCCCCACCCAAATCTCATGTTGAATTGTAATCCCCAGTGTTGGAGGTGGGGCCTGGTGGCAGGTGATTGGATCATGGGGATGGATCCTTCGTGAATAGTTCAGCACCATTCCCTTGGTGCTGTACTTGTGATAGAGTCCTAACAAGATCTGGTTGTTTAAAAGTGTGTAGCACCTCCCCTACTCTCTCTCTCTTGCCACTGCTCTGACCATGTAAAACATCCTTGCTCCACCTTTGCCTTCTGCTATGATTATAAATTTCCTGAGGCTTTCCCAGAAGCCAAGCAGATGACAGCTTCATGCTTCCTGTACAGGCTGCAGAACCATGAGCCAACGAAACCTCTTTTCTTTATAAATTACCGAATCTCAGGTTTTTCTTTATAGCAATGCAAGAACTGACTGATCGTATAATAAAGAAAGTGCCTTAAAGGAGCTTATGGGTTAGTAAGTTATACTTTATAAAAATAAATGCGCAAAGGAATATAATTTCTAAAAAAAATAAGGTGCAGCAATCCTTCAACACTCCAGATTTGTAACTTTACTCTTTATAGAGACTTTAACAGTTGTCTTTTTTATTTTGTTTTTAAATTTAGTTTTAATAAATTTAATTGTATATTTGAGGTTTATAACATTACATTCTAGGATACATATAGATAATGAAGCAGATGAACATATCTATCATCTCACTGTTACTTGTTATGTGTGACAAGAGCAGCTAAAATATTTAACAAAAATTCCTAATACAATCACATCAGTATGGTACTGGCATAAATAAAGAGTTGTCTTTATTCTCTTCTATCTGACCATTTCCCTCTTTAGTGATACTCACCATACCTTTAATTTCATTATACAAAGTATTTCTAAGTCAGTGCAGTACAGAGGAAAGAACACTAGATTTGGAATTAAGAGATCAGTTTTTTTTTCCATTCTGCCTTTCCTCTGCATTAGCTGGGTAACTTAGTTGCTTTATCTGTAAAATGCAGATGGTAAGACTTGCCCTACTTACTTCATATAAAGACAGGTACTTTGTAAACTATAAAATGCCATATATATGGGATGGAATTATAAAGACTTCATTAAATAAAGCACAGTATAAATGAGACAACTCCCTTGAAGAAGAAAAAAGAGGGTGGGAGAAGTAAAATATAATGAGAAAGAAATGTAGACTACAGTGAATTTTTAATCTAGCCTTTTATGGTTCTTAGGCATCAAGATCAGATCTCTGGCCCAAATTGACCCAAGTGAGATGAGAAATTTGGAGAGAGGATGAGAAAAACTCAAATCATCTCATAGCCTTTAAAAGATAGGCTCTGAAAAAACATATTGGTTGGTATCACTATTTTTGACTTCTGAAAAATCCAAATAGACTTTTAATTAGCCCATTTAGAAGTGGTGGCAAATAAGGAAGCTTTCCTAAGGCTGCTGTAGTGTTGATCTTCTAGTAGAAATCAAGCTGTTTGAATTTTTGGTGAAGAGTTATGCCCCCAAGCGTGATGGGTTTTCTCTGCCTTAGCAGAACTACCTAATACTCTTAGATGATGTGTGTCTATCCCTTAAACTTCAGCTTTGAGAAGCATTGGAAAAAATGTATCAGCCCACCAAATTGTCACAAGCCTCCTGGTCCTAGCAGAACAAATTCTGCAATGTAGGGCCTTATCCCTCAACAGTTTTAGGTTGGTTCTCTGCAAACTTTGGCCATCACTTGCATATGTTTTCTCTCTGCAGACATTTGTTTAGAACACTCCATATCTGCTTTTGTCTCCAAAGTCCCACAAGCATAATTTATTCAATCCTATATAAAAATGGCATGAAATGAATATGATGAAACCTGCTGTAATGATGACCAATGAGTTCTTTCCCACCACCACCTGATATAATTGGCATCAGCTACAGCCCAGTTCCACACATTCTTTCCCAGGAGTGACCTCAGCATAAGTACATTTCTGCTCTTCAGGCTTATATTTGATTCTTGTGGAATGTGTAATTAAAGTCTTGATGAGTTGAGAAGAAGGAAATGAGGGAAAGGAAAATAAGTAATTATCACCAGTTGGTAACCTCGTAAACTTGGCTTTTCATGGGACTCATAAAATAGCGTGCAGAGTGTATTCAACTATAGTTATTCCCTTAGAAACTCCAGACATATTCAAGAATGTTCATATATTAGGGTAGCTCTAATTCAAACATAGTTGAAGGAGAAAAAACATTTTCACGTTACATCTTTAATTTGAAACAGATTTTGCTTATGTGGTCGTTTAATTGTGGATAACCTTTCACATCTAGTTTTGTTACAGTTGGTTTTAGTAATGGTCTTTATAACACAGAGATCTATCTGATTCTTAGATACATTTTTCATACATTTGGCTAATTGGGAAATCAGTGAAATTGGTCTCCATTCATTTGTGGATTTTGTGGATAGTTATTCTTCTCTTTGACATACTTTTGTCTCCCAGTGACTAATTATAGCTTCAGCCTTACCTGTTAAGGCTTTATCTGTCAGATATTTGGCATCCTAATGAGGAAGGATAACTAGCAACTTTACATAGCATTTCTGTGTTTCTTTCACCAGGGTTAGTAGGTCAGCCTTTGGCCTTGCTCAAATCTATTAGTTCAAGAAGTTATGAAACTCTTTTTTGGGTTTAGAGTGGTAGGACCCCCAAGATGGCCCCTACTTATCTCTGATTTTTGATATTAACACCCTTGTTGTTTTCTCGCCCAGAATGAATAAGGCGTTGTGGACATGATGGAATGTGAATTCCAAGGCTAGGTCATAAAAATACATTGAGTCTTTCACCTTGCTCTTTCTTGGATATTTGTACTAAGGGAAGCCAGCTGTCGTATCCTAAGGGCACTCAAGCAGCCTGTGGAGAGCTCTAGAATTGAGACCTCCTACCAATAGCCAGCAAATAGCTGAGGCTTTTTGCCACAACCATGTGAGTGAACCATCTTAGAAGAGAATCCTCCAGCCCCAGTTAAGTCTTCAGATGACTGCAGTGCCAGTTGACATTTGGATTACAACCTTATGAGAGACCCAAGGCCAAAACTGCATAGCTAAACTGCTCCTGTATTTCTGACTCCAGCAACTGTGTGAGATAATAAATGCTTGTTGTTGCCTTAGGACACTAATTTTTGAGGTCATTGTTTAAGCAACAATAAATAACTAATATAGGAATCAATGTTTGTGAAATTCAAACATGGTCTGGTTTACTAGTGGCCAAACTCAAGGACAAAATTTTCAAATTAAGTTTTTAAATAAACAGTCATCCTTACAAATAGAAGGCTAAAGAGAAAAATAATTCGTGAAAGTTGCACTTTTTCTTCATGTCATTTATTTGTTTGTTTTTGGTTTGTTGTTATTGTTTTCTGAGATGGAGTCTTGCTCTGTCACCCAGGCTGGAATGCAGTGGCACCATCTCGGCTCACTGCAACCTCCACCTCCTGGGCTCAAGCGATTCTCCCACTTCAGCCTCCCAAGTAGCTGGAATTACAGGTGCCTGCCACCATGCCTGGCTAATTTTTGTATTTTTTATTTATTTATTTATTTATTTTTGTATTTTCTTCTTTCTTTTTTTTTATTTATTTTTACTATACTTTAAGTTCTAGGGTACATGTGCA
>NW_012115333.1:2005714-2013163 GCF_000951035.1 Colobus angolensis palliatus | reverse complement strand
GATTCCCTCTTTTTCTATTGATTGGAATAGTTTCAGAAGGAATGGTACTAGCTCCTCCTTGTACCTCTGGTAGAATTAGAGACAGGGTTTCACCATGTTGGCTAGGCTGATCTTGAACTCCTGACCTCAGGTGATCCGCCCACCTCAGCCTCCCAAAGTGCTGGGATTACAGGTGTGAGCCACTGTGCCCAGCCTGTTTGCTTTATTAACTTTGTCAGTCACCAAAAAGGGAGAAAAAGTTGAGAAGGTACTGCCTGTGTTAGAACACAACCAAAATGTCCTAAGCCTTGACTTGTTAGTATTGAGAAGAAGGAATAGAGGTTTGTTCCCGTGTTACCAAATAACTCCCAGGAATATTTGGAGGAACCTGGCACCTGGGCAATCAGCAGAAACATGTGTTTAATTGACTCCTTGGGTGTACTAAAAGGAAATCTTGGTCTCTTCAGATTCCAGGTGAAGAGTGCTTTGGAGCCCCAACTGATACAGGCCCCCAGTTTTATTGCTGTCTCACTCGTACCTAATAAACCTTACTGCAAAATTGAAGGAAGAGAGCAGAAAATTTTGAGAATGTGATAGTGGCAGAGACTAAAGTAGCTTATTCAGATGCTGATGTAAAGGATTGGGTACTTTTTAACCAGTTGATTGATAAAAGAATCACCTTGTGTAATACGGGTTATGTATGGAGTTTTGAAGAATGAAGGGGAACCCAGGGTTGTGTTAAGACTTTTTGGTGCTTATTGAGAGGTCCCAGTCAGAAATAATGTGAGTACCTTTCTAGCACCAATGAGAAGGTTCTTAAGGATATCTGCCCCTCAGTGGCCTATACTAGACATATCAGACATTTGGACAAGTGCAATTTCCAAAATACTGGGGATACTGATAAATGAATGCCTACTTTTAAATGTAGTAAATTAGCATACAGTAATATGTCCTTCTTGTGGGGGGAGTTTTACTGTTCAGTGAGTTTTCATATACATGCATATTTATTTACCACCATAATCAGTATACTGAGCAGTTCCATCATCAAAAAACTCCTTCATACTACCTATTTGTGGTCATACCCTCCTCTCTCCTTACTACTAACAACCATTGATTCGTTTTGTCTTTTCAAGAATACTATATAAATATATGTAAGTGCATATATACAGCATGTAACCGTTGAGTCTGATTTCTGTCACTCAGCATAATGCCTTTGAGATTTATCTAACTTGTTGCATGTATCAATAGCTCACTTCGTTTTTGCTAAGTTGTATTCCCTCGTATGAATGTACCACAGTTTTTTTTAATCCATTCACACATTGAAGGAAATTTCAGGGTTTTTTTTTCCAGTTTTGGTGATTATAAATAGAACTACTCCATACATTCATGTACAGGTTTTTATGTGAACATAAATTTTCATTTTTCTGGGATAAATACATAGGAGTAGGTCATATGATAATGTGATAATACCTAGTACTGGGTCATAAGATAAGTCTATTTTTATGTTTTACTTTAAATGAAACTGTCAAACTGTTTTCCAGAATAGTCGTGCCATTTTGCATTCCCACTAGTAATGTATGAGAATGCCACTTGTTCTACATCTTTACTAGTACTTGGTATTGTCACTACTTTTCTTTAAATTTTAGCCATTCTAATAGGTGTGTAGTGTTATAGTGATTTTAATTTTACATTTCCCTAATGGCTAATTGTATGGAACATCTGTTCATATGTTCAACTGTCTACTTTTTATTTTGCAAAGTAAGGACATTCAAAACTTAAATATAAAAAGACATTTTAACATCAGAAAGTAAATAAATGTGGCTTCATGAAAAGTTTACCTACCACATTGTCTTAATTATTTTACGTTAGGCCAATTGAAATTTGGTTGTGAATAGGCATTGGTCTGTAGTACTGACAAGCCCCTAATATCTAGGACCAGTTCTTTTGGCATTGGCATTAATGTAAGAATTCAAGAATCAGCATAGTAGTTCCTCTTGCTGAAGGGTCTTACTAGATAAATCTTCATTGGCTGTATGCCATTTACAGGGTCACATGCAAACTTTCTGGCATGATAGTTGGGATACTTTATAGTTTTTCATCCCACTACCATTTTTTGCTTTATCTCCTACCATTCTCTCTACTACTTTGTTTCTAGCCACCTCACTTACTTTACTGTCCCCCATACAATCCCCAGTTTCATCCTTCATCTGGAATGCCCATCAAGCCTATTCAGATCCTACTTATTCTTCAAGCTGTTATTCAGTGTTTCACCAAGTATATTCTGAGGAAAACCTACATTGAAATATTCTAGAATTATGAAATGTGGAGATTCCTAGGCTCTGCTCTGGACTTACTGAATTAGACTTTCTGGGGATGGGCCCCAGCAATTGAAATTCCAACAGGTGTCCAGTATATGATCCTTAGGCACAACTGAACGTGAGAACCCCTGAATCTAGCTGAAGTCCTATCTTTGTGAAGCCATCATGTGTGACTCCTACTCCATAGTGATTTCACCTTTCTTTTAAGGATTGTCAAACTTTCTTCCTATTTAAATTTGTCAGTAGCACTCATTTTGACATTTCATCTATTATTTAAATGTTAAAGTGTGATTTAGTTTATAAGCCACTGAAGAATAGGAATTCTCTTCATATCCCATTTTATTAGTAGTATAATATAGTTTAATACAATGCACACAAAGTCTATATATGCACACGCACACACACACACACACACACACATTATTTCCATCCTTTTTGGTAGTGGAGTTCTGAGATTCAAGGAGAACAACAATTGTTTCTAATCATTTTTTCAAAGGCATAGTTCTGTGAACAGTGATGATGTAAAGCTTTGGGAATCTTGCCTTTGATTTGAGATATTTTCTACTCCCAGTGCTAAATTGAATTAAGCCTTTGAAAATCCTATTGACACTTTTAAAAATCTTAAATATTTGTTGTATGAGGGGGTGGTAGTGTCTCATTGCTTTTGTAGTATGTTGACTAGTCAAGCATGTTTGTCTTTGAAACATACCATGTTGATTCCACTTGCTCCTCAGTGCTTTACTCATGCCATCTAAGTTTTGTATACTAACCTCCCTTCCTGCTGAAATTTTTCCCATTATTCAAGTTCCACAGCAATTCTTAACTCCTCTATAAAACTTACTGTTACAACTTCAGCCTACAAAGATTTCTCCCTCCTGTGAACTCCTGGTACTTCCTGCCTATAGTTCTCATTTGGCACTTAACATATACATTGTCTGGTAACATACTGTTGTTTTCTTGCTCCAGTCTTATTATTTAACTTTCCATGGGTGAATGTCATGCTTTGCAAGCTAGCCACGATTCCTTGATGTTCAGGACCTTTTTAAAAAATATATTTTTCTAGTGTAGAAAAAAAAATGAAGAATTTCAGTAGTTGTAGCAATACATTGACATTTATAGAAACAACTGTTGGTGGTGGAAGCTGACAGAGGATGTCGCAATGCTAGGTTCTTAAAGAGGCAACCAGGGTGCAAATCAATATTATATAAAGGCAGATGTATAGAGATATGACTTATATACAACTTTAAGTAATGTTTTTTACTCCACACTTGTAAATATATTCATAATTTGCAGTACATAATAATTAATGATGTGAGGCTGTGATTAAGGCCATATCTATACCTGACCTGCGTACTGATCCATGGCAGGCATGGCCAAACTGCTCTTTTGCCATCTTTATAATCAATATTAATTGTAGTGGCTGAATCTATCATGTGATGAGTCCCATTGGTTACTAAGAAATCCTTAAAAACAGATGGCCAGTACCTTGGTCTGTTGATTCCACGCATGTAGTTGTGGCTTTATATTCTGAAGGACAAATGACAGCGTACAGCACCTCTGTGGCTTGTTAGTAGAGTTGGTCTAATTCAGAGGATACCTGGGAAACTAGACTTTTTTCCGTTTTACAGGGTCCAAAGAAGTAGGAATGGTTTGAGCCTCTGTCATTTTCTCAAATTCTCTTTGGTTCAGAGGCTATTTATCCAGTGCAGAAACATAGGAATCACCCTTAGCTTTTACCTTTCTCTGACTCATTTAATCCAATCAGGAACCTAGTTCTGTGCAGCCTACCCTTATAACATCTTTTGAGTCCATGCTGTATTTCCACCCTTACTACTTCTGCCTTATTTCAAGGTTTCTTATATCACCAAGATTAACTGTTTCCCTACCTACAGTCTCATCTGCTTCCAATATATATTCCATATTCATTGGGAGGGATCATGTTATTCTTCCTTAAAATGCTTCCATGGCTTCTATTGCTTAAATGATAAAATGTAGTCTTTAGGATGGCATCCAAAGCCCTCCATTGTCTGGCCTCTGCCTAACTTTCCAGAATCATCTCTGGAGAATCCCATTTGTATTCTCTAACCACACTGAATTAGTTCCTGGATGTATCATGCTGTTTTATGCCTTCATGCTTTTGCACATACTACATTCTATGCTTGGAATGCTCTTTTCCAGTTTATCATTCTACCCCATGAAGGCTCTGAACAAGTACTGTTTTACACTCTTCTATTATTTGTGCCTCCACTGCTTCCTATACACATTTTCATCTTAGCCCTGTGAAATCTTATTTGTTTATATGTCTGACTACCCCAAATAAACTATAAACTTCTTCTGGAGGGGGATTATAAAAGAAAAATTTATTTAGAATGACAAAGAAATTATAACAAGTTATAAATTTGTAAATATTTACACCAAAACATCACAAAATCTAGATCAAGGGTTTGTGTGTGTGTGTGTGTGTGTGTGCACGCACATGTATAACTTTTGTAAATTTTCCTGAAGCAAATAGAGTATCTTTTGAATGGTTGGCACTCAGATGAAAGTAAGTAGAGATCAGGTCTTCTCACCCTGCTCAATTTCTTCCTTCATGGCTTCTCACTGTAACTATTACTTTTATTCTCCTTTGTGCTTATGCATTTAAAATTTTCTGTATTTTATCAATATGTTCTAACTAAATTTAACCAGGTTCTATTGAAAGAGCAATGAAATAAAAGCAAATTTAATCACACATATTATAACTTATGCCAACAATGCTTTGGATGTATTCACCTATGTGTGCATCTGTTCTTTTTCAGCTCTCATTTATTTGTTGATTAGATTTAAAAGCACTGTGCCTTGTGCACATTGGCATCACATCTCACTTGGAAGAGAAAAATTCTCAGTAGATATACAATGATGTAAATCTTGTGACTCTCAAATGAACAGGTTTCAGTAACATCTTTCCACCTGTTTGGCTACTTCCAAGAACTTTTATTTTTCCCTATTATACAACTGGAAATGAAGGCAGAGAATGATAAATGAACTGGGTTCCTATAGTCCAACACAGTGATTCTCTCCTTGGGCCAGTGGCATCCCTATCATCTGGAAACTTAGAAATGCAGATTCCCAGCCACATCCCATATCTACTGAATCAAAAACTCTAAAATGTGGAGGGAGAGGCAGCAATATGTATTTTAACATGAAGTCAAGATGATTCTGATGCATGCTAAAGTTTGAAAACCACTGGAACTTAAAGATCCTAGTATGCTATTGATTGCCCTGTTTTCTCCTTGTTCTGAAATTAATGTATAAGGCATGTTATATCCTACAGAAAAATGCCTTACTGGTATTCTATCATTATGCAAAACTGAAAATCAAGAGAGATCTTTGTGTATCCTCCTTCACGGAGGGTAGGAAGTTTGGCATTGTAGCAGATTGTAGATCTACAGAGACGGAGTTTCCCTCTTATTGCCCAGAATGGAGTGCAATGGTGCAATCTCGGCTCACCACAACCTCTGCTTCCTGGGTTCAAGTGATTCTCCTGCCTCAGCTTCACAAATAACTGGGATTACAGGCATGTGCTACCATGCCTGACTAATTTTGTATTTTTAGTAGAGACGGGGTTTCTCCATGTTGGTCAGGCTAGTCTCGAACTCCCAACCTCAGGTAATCCACCCATCTCAGCCTCCCAAAGTAATTTTTAAAATACCCTTTTAAGTACATGGTTGAACTGGACCAAAATTAAATAACATCTCTAAAAGCTACAAATAATCAGACATCACAAATACAGAGCAGTAAACTAGGGGTAGTGAGCTACTATTTGGCATTTGTCTAGGTGTATCTGCTGATCTCCGTTGGCCTTTAGTTCAGTTTTAATGGGCCACTCAAGTTTGGGAGCAGAGGATAAAACTAGAGACCTGAGAAAGGTGGGAGGTCAGATTGGAGAGCCCCAAATTAAGCCAAGATTTCCAAAGGGTCACAGGCATATTGGATGAACTAGGAAAAGAAATCCTTGCAGATGGAGCAATGGAAAGACATGCTTGTCTCAGTCTTGGTGCTGATTGGAGTGAGAAAAAAATTCTCCACTGAGATTTCCTGATCACAAGCCCACACTCAAAAAAAGGTTGGAACTAGAATTCCCACTGCTTGTGTGGCTTGAAAAACCCACAAAGATATCTAGAACTTTAAACATGTTCCACATTGGTACTCCTTTCCACACATCTCATATATATAATGCAAATCATATTTTAAAGAATTCATTTAAACACAAGCTTCATTCCCACAGATAAAGTTCCCATGAAGATGAATTCACAATAAAAAAATCACAAAATTTATGAAGAAATAAGCCATTATAAGTGACTAAGCAGAAATAAATAGCAAACTACTGGAGCAGATCTACAAATACAACAGAAATTATCAGATAACAGACTATAAATTAATTGGCATAATATAGTTAAATAAAAGAAGGCCCTGAGGTATGATGAAGGTATAGGAGACTGTCAAATGTGACAGGCAAATTTGAAAAAGAACCAAATAGAATATCTATAAATGAAAACTATAATCATTAAAATTAGAAACTCCATAGATTAAATAGATTAGACATAGATGAAGAGAGAATGAGGAATTGAAATAAATTATACAGAATGTAATACAGAAAACAAAGAGGTGGAAAACAGACTAGGTCAAGAAACATGGAGGATAGAATGGGAAGGTCTACCATGTGTTTAATTAGAGTTCCAGAGAGATAAAATGGGGGAAAGGCAATATTTAAAGAGAAAATGACTGAAAATTTCCCAAAATTGGTGAACAGTACCCAATTTAGGATTTTCAATAAGTTCTAAGCAAATGAAATTTAAAAATCGTAATCCAGACTTAGACGTACTGTAGTGAACGTATGAAACACCCAAATCAGAGGAAAGCTCAACATTAGCCAGGCAAAAAAGATTATGCTTAGAACAAAGACAACTAAACTCAATAAAATGACAGCTAACTGACAGCAACAGTGGAAGCCAGAAGAAATTGTAATAGTATCTTCCATAGTCAATGACAGTGGTCAGCAAATGTTTTCTGTAAAAAGCGCGATAAGAATCATTTTGGGGGGGGGCGGAGCAAGATGGCGGAATAGGAGCAGCTCCAGTCTCCAACTCCCAGTGCCAGCGACACAGAAGAC
>NW_012115333.1:1998701-2000344 GCF_000951035.1 Colobus angolensis palliatus | reverse complement strand
CACAAGTATACATATGTAACAAACCTGCACGTTATGCACATGTACCCTAGAACTTAAAGTATAATAATAAAAAAAAAAGAATCATTTTAGGCTTTGCAGGTCATGTACAGTCTTTGTTGCATACTACTCTGTTTTTTGTTTGTTTGTTTTTGGTTTTTTTTCACAACACTTTCAAATATAAAAACAATTCTTAGCTCAAGGTTCACACTGAAACACACTGCAGGCCAGATTTGGCCTGTAGGTCATAGTTTGCTTACCCTAATTTGTAATATAATAACTGTTGTTTTGTTCATTTTATTTTATGGTCCGGGGTACATGTGCAGGTTTGTTAGGCATACTTGTGTCATGAGGGTTTATTGTATAGATTATTTTGTCACTCAGGTATTAAGCCTAGTACTCAACAGTTATTTTTCCTAATCCCTTCCCTTCTCCCACCCTTCACCCTCCACCTTCCGATAGGCCCCAGCATGGTTTGTTTTGTTTTGTTTTGTTTTTTGAGATGGAGTCTTGCTCTGTCACCCAGGCTGGAGTGCAGTGGTATGATCTCAGCTCAATGCAGCCTCTGCCTTCTGGGTTCAAGCACTTCTCCAGCCTCAGCCTCCCGTGTAGCTGCAATTATAGGCACCTGCCACCATGCCTGGCTAATTTTTGTATTTTTAGTAGAGACAGGGTTTCACCATGTTGGCCAGGATGGTCTTGAACTCCTGACCTCAGGTTATCTGCCCGCCTCAGCCTCCCAAAGTGCTGGAATTACAGGCATGAGCCTCAGTGTGTATTGTTCCCTTCTATGTGTCCATGTGTTGTCATCCTTTAGCTCCCAATTATAGATGAGAACATGTGATATTTTGGTCTTCTGTTCCTGCATTAGTTTGCTTAGACTAATGGCCTCAAGCTGCATCCGTTTTCCTGCAAGGGACAGGATCTCATTCTTTTAATGGCTGCATAGTATTTCACGGTGTATAGATACCACATTTTCTTTATCCAGTCTATCACTGCTGGACATTTAGGTTGGTTCCATGTCCTTGCTATTGTGAATAGTGCTGCAATGAACATATGCATGCATGTGTCTTTATAATAAACGATTTATATTCCTTTGGGTATATACCCAGTAATTGGATTGCTGGGTTAAATGTATTTCTGTCTTTAGGTCTTTGAGGAATCACCACACTGTCTTCCACAATGGTTGAACTAATTTACACTCCCACCAACAGTGTATAAGCATTCCTTTTTTCTACACAATCTTGCCAGCATGTTATTATTATTTTTTTTTTTTGCCTTTTTACTTTTTCATGATAGCTATTCTGATTGCTGTGAGATGGCATCTCATTGTGGTTTTCATTTGCATTTCCCTAATGATCAGTGATGTTGAGCTTTTTTTTTTCACATGATTTTTGGCAGCATATATGTCTTTTGAAAAGTGTCTGTTTGTATCCTTTGCCCACATTTATGAGGTTGGTTGTTTTCTTATGATTTTCAGTTCCTTATAGATGCAGATATTACACCTTTGTCAGTTGCATGGTTTGCAAATTTTTCTCCCATTCCATAGGTTGTCTGTTCACTCTGTTGACAGTTTCCTTTGCTGTGCAGAAGCTCTTAAGTTTAATTAGATCACATTTGTCAGTTTTGGCTTTTTTTTTTTTTTT
>NW_012115333.1:1985900-1994496 GCF_000951035.1 Colobus angolensis palliatus | reverse complement strand
AAGGAGTAAGGAAAGGATCCAGTTTCAGCTTCCTACTTATGGCTAGCCAATTTTCCCAGCACCATTTATTAAATAGGGAATCCTTTCCCCATTTCTTTTTCCTCAATTTCAGAGCCTGCTATTGGTCTATTCAGGGATTCAACTTCCTCCTGGTTTAGTCTTGGAAGAGTGTAAGTGAGTTTTTGCTTTTGTTCCAATCGCTTTTTGAAAGCAAAGATTTCTTCGTTGTGAAATCTTTGCCTGTTCCTATGTCTTGAATGGTATCACCTAAGTTTTCTTCCAGGATTTGTATAGTTTTGGGTTTTACATTTAAGTCTTTAATCTATCTTTAATTAATTTTTCTATATAGTATAAGGAAGGAGTCCAGTTTCAATCTTCTGCATATGGCTAGACAGTTTTCCCAGCACCGTTTATTGAATAGGGAGTCTTTTCTCCATTGCTTATTTTTGTCGGGTTGGTTGAAGACCAGATGGTTGTAGGTGTGCGGCCTTATTTCTAGGTTCTCTATTCTGTTCCATTGGTCTACATGTCTGTAGTTATATGAGTATCATGCTATTTCGCTTGCTGTAGCCCCATAGTATAATTTGAAGTCAGATAGCATGTTACCTGCAGCTTTGTTCTTTTTGCTTAAGATTGCCTTGTCTATTTGGGCTCTTTTTTGGTTCTATCTGAATTTTAAAATAGTTTTTTTCTAGTTCTGTGAAGAATCTCAATAGTAGTTTATTTATTTTTTTGCTCAGCATTTTATTTATTTTTTATTTATTTCAGTAGGTTTTTGGGGAACAGGTGATGTTTCATTTCGTGGATAAGTCCTTTAGTGATGATTTCTGAGATTTTGATGCACCCATCACCCAGGCAGTATACACTGTACCTTATTTGTAGTCTTTTATCCCTCACCCCTCTCCCACACTTCCCCCCAAGTCCCCAAAGTCCATTGTATCACTCATATGTCTTTGCATCCTCATAGCTTAGCTGCCACTTATAAGTGATAATATACAATGTTTGATTTTCCATTCCTGAGTTACTTCACTTAGAATGACAGTCTCCAACTCCATCCAGGTTGCTGCAAATGCCATTATTTCATTCCTTTTTGTGGCTGAGTAGTATTCCATTGTGTGTGTGTGTGTGTTGCAAATTGTGCTGCTACAAACATGCATGTGTAAGGTGTGTTTTGTTTTGTTTTGTTTTTCATATAATGTCTTATTTTCCTCTGGGTAGATACCCAGTAGTGGGATTGCTGGATCAAATGGGAGATCTACTTTTAGTTCTTTAAGGAAACTCCATACTGTTTTCCATGAGGACAAAGAGAACAGGAGAAGAAACTTCAATTCATGAGACAGTTTAATACATGTTGAAGAGAATAGGTAGAAGATAGATGACAGCAAGTATTAGTTATCTACGGCTGTATAACAAATTACTCCAAAACTTAGTGGCTTAAAATAACAAGCACTTATCTCATACCGTTCCTGAGAGTTAGGAATCTGGAAGTAATTTACTTAGGATTCCTGGCTCAAAATTTCTCATGAGGTTGCTGTCAGGAAGACTACAGTCATCTGAAGATTCGACGGGGGCTAGAAAATATGCTTCCAAAGTGGCTCACTCACATGGCTATTCACAGGAGTCCTCAGTTCTCCACCACATGGGCCTCTCCACAGGTTGCTTGAGTACCATTATGACATGTTACCTGGCTTCCTCCAGAGCAAGTGATCCAAAAGACAAATGATGACGCCACAGTACCTTTTATGATTTAGCCTCCAAAGTTGCATACCATCATTTCTGCTTTATTCTATTCATTAGAAGCAAGGCATTAAGTCCAGCTCACATTCAAGAGGGAAGTTAGGTTTTTTTTTTGAATTAAGGAATATTTTTAAAAAGTTGTGAACATATATATTTTCTTGAGACAGAATCTCACTTTGTCACCCATGCTGGAGTGTGGTGATGTGTGATCATGGCTCACTGCAGTCTCAACCTCCTGGGATCAAGTGATCCTACTGCTTCAGCCTCCCCAGTACCTAGGACTACAGTCATGTGCCACCATAGCCAGCTATTTTATTTTATTTTTTTTAGACTCAGGATCTCTCTATGTTGCCCAGTCTAATCTCAAACTCCTGGCCTGAGCAAACCCCTCTCCTCGGCCTCCCATAGTCCTGTGATTACAGGTATGAGCCACTGTACCTGGCCAAGAACATATTTTAAAACAAACACTGAGTGGCAACTGAGTAAAGTAGAGTAACTACAACACAAATGCCTGCATAATGTGGTACTTACTAGAAGGAGCCAATTGGCCCTGTATAACCCCTGAGAGATTTGTAACTTTTAAGCACTATATCCTACAAGAAGCCAGGGAGATATGCAGGGCTGAAAACAATAGCCTTGACTAAAAATCCATATAGGAAATAGTTGGACTCTCAGATCCCCTCACTCTAACACACACCACAACAGCACCACCACCAGGAAAGAAAATGGATCTTTATTTTCTGGGAAAAAAAAAATAGATGAATATCTCTATGGTAATATTAATAGATGGTAAACCAGGGGATACTGTCCTGCCCTCAAACTGGTATTCAGTGAATTGTGTGCTTCCACCCTGTCTCTTGCCTCTCCTGCACAGTAAGGAAATACAGGATTCTTAAGAAATTAAATGGCCAGAGAAAGGACCTCCAGATACTGATATGTGAGATTCCTCTAAACAAATAATCACCTTGCCTTCAATGACCCTACCATATGGTCTACCCATTGACAAGCTCCAATCATGTGCATACAACTTTCAGTCAGTTTTTTTACTGATTCATTTTTTAACATGAACATGTAGGCAAGGATTACTACATAGCTGAGGAAGCCTCAAACATTAAAGATAGGGTAAACATCAGCCATACAGAAAAAAGGAACTTGAAAAAAATAGACAATAAAGAAAACAGAAGAAAAGTGTATATATATATGTGTGTGTGTGTGTGTATTTACACATATATGTGCATCTACAGGTGTATGTATATGTGTGTGTGTATATATACTGTGCAAAGTGAGAGAGGGGATAATTGTGTACTCGCTTAAATATTGCACCATTTTGCATTTTGAGATGGTTAAAATGGAACCAGGCACTAAAATTTGAAACAATCTTATACACATGCAAAAACTGGCAGCTTTTCACATGTAGCATTATATTGACATTTTACTTGACTTCCTAAGCCACTAGTGAATTAACCTGGCTTCTTTGTACATTATTTTAAAGAATGTATTCATTTGTTTTTACATACTAATGTTGGAAGTAGGTACTGGGGTACAGCTAACTTAATTGCTCTCTCTCTCTCTCTCTCTCTCTCTGTTGTTATTCTTTTTTAAAAAAGTTTGTTTTATAGAAGTATAATTTACATACAGTAAATATTGCCTTTTAAATTTTTAATTTTAAAATTGTACTATTCTGACACAACCAAGGACCCTCACAGAGTCCACTTCACTCCCCTGCTAACTCCACTGGAGCAGGTGCTGGTACTCACAGCTGCAGGAGCAGGTGCTGGTACTCACAGCTGCAAGACCTGAAGATGGATCACACCTGAAAATGGATGC
Organism: Colobus angolensis palliatus; assembly: GCF_000951035.1. Taxonomy (NCBI): domain Eukaryota; kingdom Metazoa; phylum Chordata; class Mammalia; order Primates; family Cercopithecidae; genus Colobus; species Colobus angolensis. Next base: position 1,990,932 of record NW_012115333.1, on the reverse strand, counting down.
ACTCTTTGCAGACACTCCCTAGTACCAACCCAGAGCCCAGTAGCTCCACTGGGTGACTGGACCCAGAAGAGAAAAAACAGCCACTACAGTTTGGCTCTCAGGAAGCCCAATTCCTAGGGGATGGGGAGAACACCACATCAAGGGAGCACCTCGTGGGACAAAAAATCTGAACCGTAGCCCTTGAATCCCAGATCTTCCCTCTGACATAGTCTACCCAAATGAGAAGGAACCGGGAAAACAATTCTGGTAATATGACAAAACAAGGTTCTTTAACACCCCCAGAAGATCATACCAGCTCACAAGCAATGGATCCAAACCAAGATGAAATCTCTGAATTGCCAGAAAAAGAATTCAGAAGGTCAATTATTAAGCTAATCAAGGAGGCACCAGAAAAAAGTGAAGTCCAACTTAAAGAAATCAAAAACATGGCTGGGCGCAGTAGCTCATGCCTGTAATCCTAGCACTTTGGGAGGCTGAGGCAGGTGGATCACTTGAGGTCAGGAGTTTAAGACCAGCCTGGCCAACGTGGTGAAATCCCGTCTCTACTAAAATCACAAAAATTAGCCAGGCATGGTAGTGCATGCCTGTAATCCCAGCTACTTGGGAGGCTGAGGTATGAGAATTGCTTGAACATGGGAGGTGGAGGTTGCAGTGAGTTGAGATTGCCACTGCACTCCAGCCTGGGTGACAGAGCGAGACTCCATCTCAAAATAAAAAACATGATACAGGATATGAAAGAAAAATTCTTCAGTGAAATAGATAGCGTAAATAAAAATCAATCACAACTTCTGTAAATCAGGGACACAGAGAAATGCAAAATGCCCTGGAAAGTCTCAGCAATAGAATCAAACAAGCAGAAGAAAGAACTTCAGAGCTTGAAGACAAGGCTTTCGAATTAACCCACTCCATCAGAGACAAAGAAAAAAGAATTTAAAAAATGAACAAAACCTCTGTATTAGGGTTCTCTTAGAAAGACAGAACTAATAGGGTATATATTTAAAGTTAATACTTAATAAACTCCCTTATATATACATATATACATAGATATATATATAGTGGGATCACAAGGTCCCACAATAGGCTATTTGCAAGCTGAAGAGCAAGAAGAGCCAGTCCGAGTCCCCAAACTGAAGAACTTGGAATCCAATGTTCGAGGACAGGAAGCATTCAGCACGAGAGAAAGATGTAGACTGGGAGGCTAGGCCTGTCTCTCCTTTTCATGTTTTTCTACCTGCTTTATATTCACTGGAAACTGATTAGATTGTGCCCACCAGATTAAGGGTGAATTTGCCTTCCCCAGCCCACTGACTCAAATGTTAATCTCTTTTGGCAACACCCACACAGACACATCCAAGATTAATCCTTTGTATCCCTCAATTCAATCAAGTTGACACTTAGTATTAACCATCACAAGTCTACCCCTTGTCAACTTGAACCCATACACATCTCCTGAGATCATTCATAATCTTCAAATAAAGACAACGGGGACATAATTACGCCTAACATAATACAACTATGCTTTGTACAACTGGAATCGCACCAATCCCCAACTCAAATACTATTACATAAAGTTAACACTTAAATGCTCATATGAAGTCAGTAAGTCTTATGTCACATGATGAAGGACAAGGAAATAAAATGAAGCTATTTTCTTAGTACAAGTATATAAATGCACCAACATGTTTTTAACAAAAGAAGTAGGAAATATTCATGACAGTTACAGTCCCCGTTTCTGCAGCTGGTCTCATGGTCGTAGTTGGTATTGATGACTACCTTCTTCTACTACCCATTCTGCATTCCCTTTACCTTCAGCAAGCACCTCAGTAGGTCATGGCTTTTTTCCTTGTGGAGTGACCCAAACCTTCATTCCTGAAGGGTCTGGGTCATTCATAGTCCTGCCTGGATTGGGCTGTTATAGTTTCCCATTGACCTTAATCACAAGGTATGGTAATACTAAGAGACACCCTAATGGATCTCCTGTATTCCATGCGTACTCTTCCTTACCGCCATTGTGGAGCAGTAGACTTATTTCATCTTGATAGCCCGGGTCAGTCACCCCAACAAACACTGTAACTCCCCTTTTAGCCTGTTGACTTAAGGGTAGAAGGAGCCCAAAGTGTCCAGGTGGCAATCTTAACTTCCAGTTTAATGGAATCATTGTTGTGTCTCCTGGTGGCAGCATTCCTCCCTCTGGAACTAAGACCTCTAGGCCAGCAAAATGTAATGCTGTGGGAACAGGAGGCAAAAATTTTGCTAGTGGATCACTAGGGGTGATGGTGGGTGGTGCCACTTCCACATCCATCCCTTGATTCCTGCACCCCTGAATTCTGGCTATGGGAGAAACAGTACCATGTATTGGATGCTGATTCAGAGCATACACAACCTTCTGGAGAACTTTGCCCCAGCCCTGTATGGTATTGTCACCTAGTTGGCATTGTAATTGTGACTTCAAAAGGCCATTCCACCGTTCTGTCAATCCAGCTGCTTCAGGATTATGGGAAAAATGGTAAGATCAGTGAACTCCATGAGCATGAGCCTACTGCCACACTTCTTTAGCCGTAAAGTGAGTGCCTTGGTTAGAGGCAATGCTGTGTAGAATACCATGACGGTGGATAAGGCATTCCATGAGTCCACGGATGGTGGTCTTGGCAGAAGCATTAGGTGGAGGATAGGCAAACCCATATCTATAGTAAGTGCCTATTCCAGTGAGGACAAACCTCTGCACTTTCCATAATGGAAGAGGTCCAATATAATCAACCTGCCACCAGGTGGCTAGCTGATCATCCCAAAGAATGGTGCCATATCGAGGCCAAATGGGAGAGTTGAACGGGGATGTGGTGGGAATCACCACCCCTGCGTCTTTCAAGACCTTGATGGTGGCACTAATCTCTGCAATCCCTCCAGGGATGCAATATTGTTTTTTATTTACTATTTTTCTAGGTAGAGGCAGCTCTAATGGCTTCCATTTGGCCTTTCTTACCATAGTAGCCCTCACCTTACTAGTCAGGGAGCCAATGTGAGGGTTCTGCCAGCTGCTAAGTATGTCTATGCATTCTGGCACTGGGGAAATGACCATAGGATGAGTCTGGGGACCCACTGGACCCACTGTAAGTCTGCCCTGAGCTAAAACTCCATTGATTACCTGACTTCCATAAGCTCCTATTTGATGTTTTGGGTCCCCTGGAATCAAGATCAGCTCAGAGCCAGTGTCCAGTAGTCCCCGAAATGTCTGATCATTTCCCTTTCCCCAGTGCACAGTTACCCTGGTAAAAGGCCAGAGGTCTCCTTGGGGAAGGATGGGAGAAAGATTCACTGCATAAATTGTCAGTAATATAGTGGGGTCCTTCCTCAAGGGGACCTAGCCTCCCCTTCATTCAAGGGGTTCTGGGTCTATAAACTGGCTCAAGTCTGGAAATTGATTGAGGGGCCGTGATTCAAATTAGTTTTTTGTCCTTTTGACCTAGAAGTTTTCTCTTTGTATAATTTAAGTAGGAATGCAGTAGGCTTCCAATCAATTTCACTTCTAGGAACACCATGATTAGTTAGCCAGTGTCAGAGCACTCCATGAGTCATACTATTCTGATTGTTGCTTTGCCTCTGCTGTCCATTTTGGCAACTATGCCCACCTTGCCTTTGACAGTTGAGTGCTGTCACTTGGCCCCTGCCACCTCGGGATCCAATTATTCCCATTGTATTTGAATTTTGTAGTTGAGTGACTATGGTTCCCACCATTAGATCTGACATACAGAGAAGAGCAATTACAGGGCTATTCAAAGATGCAGGTGCTGCCCTCACAAATCTATTTTGCAAGGCATCAGTCAAGGGTATATCTTCTGGACCCTCCCAGCTGTGATGAGTAAGTCTAAAGTAACTAATCCACTCCACCATCCCAATCTCCCTAAGCCTTTGGATCCCTTCCTCTACATTAAACCAAGAAAGATCAGGCATTTCCAGCTCACTCACGGTGGACCATCTTTTAATCCATATTTCAGCTAACCAAGCAAATAAACTATTATAACATTTTTTAACTCCCCAAGCTGCAACATTAAAAGCAGAGTCCCTACTTAGTGGGCCCAAATCAATAAATTCAGCCTGACCCAACTCTGTGTTTCTTCCACCATTATCTGATACCCTTAACATCTATTCCCATGCTTGTTCTCCAGGTTTCTGTTTATATTAATTAGAGAACTCAAACAGTTCTTTTCCAGTGTAGCACACCTCCTCATGGGTCACACTCTCAACCTTACCTCTAGGGGCCTGCCGGGACTTTAGCCTAGTTATAGGTCTAGAGACAAACAGATGTTGGGGGTGGCTTCTGAGGAGAATCAACATTATCTTGCCTGGCAACTGCCTCAGGGGAGGTCATTACTGTTGCCTCAGGCAGTGCAGGGTTTATCTCCTCAAAGGTGGAAAAGCTGATGGCAGCATAGGTCGGGGAGGGGATGTTGCCACTACTAGGGATGGGGAAACTGTTCCTTCTTGCAAAAAAGGTTCATCAGAGTTTGCAAACTCAGTGTACCCAGCTTCATCAGGGTCCTCCCACATGTCACCATTCCAAGTTGCAGGGTCCCATTCTTTTCCAATCAATGCCCTCATTTTAACAGTAGATACCTGGCAAGGCAGTGCATGCATCTTTCATTGTAGGTCAACCACTCGTATAATAAGAGCTTGTGTCTGTTTTTCCACAGTTTCAGCTCTTTCTCTACCAGAGGTAAGACTCTCACTCAGGGCAATCTTAGCAGATTTGAGGTTCAGTATCTGCTTCTGAATTCAAGCAACAGAATCCCTGAGTTCATTTTCTTTTGTCACTTTTTCCACTGAACTTAGGAGCAACCAACCAGCTTCATTATGTTCCTTGGTTCTCCACATATGATCAAAGGTATTATGTATAGAGTCACTAAGCTCCTTGCCTCTCATGAGCGGTGAATCAGAAGTGTCAAATGCATTTATTCTGCGTAACTGTCTAAACAGTTTCTGCCAAGGACTGTCAGTGTTCTCCATACTATTAGAAGTAGAGTCCTAGGCCGGGCGC
>NW_012115333.1:1968122-1985595 GCF_000951035.1 Colobus angolensis palliatus | reverse complement strand
TCTAATCATACTAAGCAGCCAGCTCCAGAAACCCCAAAACCAACAAAAGAACTCCATGCTTAATATTCTGTTCCTCTAGAAACACTCTTGGTACCAAAATCTGTATTAGTTAGGGTTCTTTCAGAGGGACAGAACTAATAGTATAGATATATAAAGGGGAATTTATTAAGTATTAACATATACAATCCCAAGGTCCCATAGTAGGCTGTCTGCAAACTGAGGAGTAAGGAGAGCCAGCCTGAGTCCCAAAACTGAAGAACGTGGAGTCCAATGTTCGAGGGCAGGAAGCATCCAGCATGAGAGGAAGATGTAGACTAGGAGGCTAGGCCCGTCTCTCCTTTTCACATTTTTCTGCGTGCTTTATATTCACTGGAAGCTGATTAGATTGCCCACCAGATTAAGGGTAGATCTGCCCTCCCCAGCATACTGATTCAAATATTAATCTCTTTTGGCAACGCCCACACAGACACACTCAGGATTAATACTTTGTATCCCTCAGTCCAACCAAGTTGACACTCAGTATTAACCATCACATCTTCCAAGAACTTTGGGACTATGTTAAACATCCAAACCTAAGAATAATTGGCATTCCCGAGGAAGAAGAGAAACCTAAAATTTTGGAAAAGATATTTGAGGAAATAATCTAAGAAAACTTCCCTGGCCTTGCTAGAGAGCTAGACATCCAAATACAAGAAGGTTAGAGAACACCTGGGAAATTCATCACAAAAAGATCATCACCTAGGCACACAGTCATCTGGTTATTTAAAGTCAAGACATAGGAAGGAATCTTAAGAGCTGTGAGACAAAAGCATCAGGAAATCTATAAAGGAAAACCTATCAGATTAACAGCAGATGTCTCAACAGAAACCCTGCAAGCTAGAGGGGATTGGGGTCCTATTTTTAACCTCCTTAAACTAAACAATTATCAACCAAGAATTTTGAATCCAGTGAAACTAAGCTTCATACATGAAGGAAAGATGCAATCTTTTCCAGACAAACAAATGCTGAGAGAATTTGCCACAACCAAGCTGGCACTACAAGAACTGCTAAAAAGAGCTCTAAATATTGAAACAAATTCTTGAAATACACCAAAATAGAACCTCCTTAAAGCATAAATCTCACACGACCTATATAACAGTAACAACAACAACAAAAAAAGATATTCAAGCAACAAATAGCATGATGTATAGAATAGTACCTCACATCTCAATGCTATCTTTGAATGTGAGTGGCCTAAATCCTCCACTTAAAAGATACAGAATGGCAGAATGGATAAGAATTCACCAACCAAGTTTCTGCTGTCTTCAGGAGTCTTGCCTAACATATAAGGACTCACATGAACTTAGGTAAAGGGGTGGGAAAAGATATTCCATGCAAATGAACACCAAAAGCAAGCTGGAGTAGCTATGCTTATATCAGACAAAACAAACTTTAGAGCAATAGCAGTTTAAAAAGACAAAGAGCAACATTATGTGATGATAGAAGGACTAGTCCAACAGGAAAATATCACAATTGTAAATATATATACACCTAACACTATACTTCAAAATTTATAAAACAGTTACTACTAGACCTGATAAATGAGATAGACAGCAACATAATAATAGCAAGGGACTTTAATACCCTACTGACAGCACTAGACAGGTCACCAAGACAGAAAGTCAACAAAGAAACAATGGACTTAAAATATACCCTTCAACAAATAGACTTAACAGATATATACAGATCATTTTACCCAACAACTGCAGAATATACATTCTATTCATCAGCACATGGAACATTCTCTAGATAGACCATATGATAGGCCATAAAAAACTTCACAAACTTAAGAAAATTGAAATTATAGCAAGTACTTTCTCAGACCACAGTGGAATAAAATTGGAAATCAACTCCAAAAGCAACCCTCAAAGCCATGCAAATACATGAAAATTAAGTAACCTGCTCCTGAATGATCGTTGGGTCAACAATGAAATTAAAATGGAAATTTTAAAATTCTTTGAACTGAACTATAGTGACACAACCTATCAAAACCCCTGAGATAGATCAAAAGTAGTGCTGAGAGGAAAGTTCATAACATTAAATGCCTACATCAAAAAGTCTGAAAGAATACAAATAGACAATCTAAGGTCACACCTCACAGAACTGGAGAAACAAGAACAATCCAAACCCAAATCCAGCAAAAGGAAAGAAATAACAAAGATCAGAGCAGAACTAAATGAAATTGAAACAACAACAAAAAAATACAAAAGATAAATGAAACAAAAAGCTGGTTCTGTGAAAACATTAATAAAATTGATAGACCGTTAGTGAGATTAACCAAGAAAAGAAGAGAGACGATCCAAATAAGCTCAATTATAAATGAAATGGGACATATTACAACTGATACCACAGAAATACAAAATATCATTCAAGGCTACTATGAATACCTTTATGTGCATAAACTAGAAAACCTAAAGGAGATGGATAAATTCTAAGAGATAATTGAAATGGTAATTTAAAAATTGCCAACAAGCAAAGAATCCAGGATCATACAGATTCACAGCTGAATTCTCTCAGACATTCAAAGAAGAATTGGTACTAATCCTATGGAAACTATTCCAAAAGATAGAGAAAGAGGGAATCCTCTCTGAATGAGTCTATGAAGCCAGTATCACCCTAATGCCAAAGCCAGCAAAGGACATAACAAAACAAGAAAACTACAGACCAATATCCCTGATAGATGCAAAAATCCTCAACAAAATACTAGCAAACCGAATCCAAGAGAATATCAAAAAGATAATCCATCATGCTCAAGATGGTTTCATACGAGGGTCGCAAGGATGGTTTAATGTACGTACGTTGCCGGGCATGGTGGTTCATGCCTGTAATCCCAACACTTTGGGAGGCTGAGGCAGGCGGATCACCTGAGGTCGGGAGTTCAAGACCAGCCTGACCAACATGGAGAAACTCCGCCTCTACTAAAAATACAAAAAGTTAGCTGAGCGTGGTGGCACATGCCTGTAATCCCAGCCACTCGGGAGGCTGAGGCAGGAGAATCACTTGAACCCGGGAGGCAGAGGTTGTGGTGAGCTGAGATCACGCCATTGCACTCCAGCCTGGGCAAAAAGAGTGAAAATCTGTTTCAAAAAAAAAGAAAAGAAAAGAAAAAGAAAAACAGAAAAGAAAAAAAGTAAGTCAATAAATGTGATACATCACATAAACAGAATTAAAAAAACAAAAATCGCACGATCATCTCAATAAATGCAGAAAAAACATTTGACAAAATCCATCATCCCTTTATGTTCAAAACCCTCAGCAAAATCATCAGATAGGGGACATACCTTAAGGTAATAAAGGCTATCTGTGACAAACCCATAGCCAACATTATACTGAATGGGGAAAAGTTGAAAGCATTCTTCCTGAGAACTGAAACAAGACGAGGATGCCCACTTTCACTGTTTCTATTCAACATAGTACTGGAAGTCCTAGCCAGAGCAACCAGACAAGAGAAAGAAATAAAGGGCATCCAGATTCGTAGAGAGGAAGTCAGACTGTCACTGTTGACTGATTATATCATCATATACCTAGAAAACCATAAAGACTCATCCAAAAACCTCCTAGAACTGGTAAATTAATTCAGCAAAGTTTCAGAATACAAAATTAATATACACAAATGAGTAGGTCTGCTATACACCAACAGCAACCAAACTGAGAATCAAATCAAGAACTCAACCCCTTTCACAATAGCTGCAAAAAATAAAATAAAATACTTAGGAATATAACTAACCAAGCACGTGAAAGACCTCTATGAGGAAAACTACAAAACACTGCTGAATGAAACAATAAATGGCACAAACAAATGGCAACACATTCCATGCTCGTGGATGGGTAGAAGCAATATTGTGAAAATAACCATACTGCCAAAAGCAATCTACAAGTTCAATTTTCATTACAATGCCATCATCATTCTTCACAGAACTAGAAAAAAAAAATCCTAAAATTCATATGGAAGCAAAAAAGAGCCCACACAGCCGAAGCAAGACTAAGCAAAAAGAACAAATCTGGAGGCCTCACAATACCTGACTTTGAACTATACTATAAGGCTATAGTCACCAAAACAGCATGGTACTGATATAAAAACAGGCACATAGATCAACAGAACAGAATAGAGAACCCAGAAATAAAGTCAAATACTTAGAGCCAACTGATCTTCAACAAAGCAAACAAAAATATAAAGTGGGAAAAGGACACCCTATTCCACAAATGCTGCTGGGATAATTGGCAGGCCACATGTAGGAGAATGAAACTGGATCCTTATCTCTCACTTTATACAAAAAACTCAAGATGGATCAACGACTTAAATCTAAGACCTGAAACTATAAAAATTCTAGAAGATAACATCAGAAAAACCCTTCTAGACATTGGCTTAGGCAAATACTTCATGACCAAAAACCTAAGAGCAAATGCAACAAAAACAAAGATAAATAGGTGGGACTTAATTAGACTAAATAACTTTTCCATGGCAAAAAGAACAGTCAGCAGAGTAAACAGACAACCCACAGAGAGGGAGAAAATCTCTGCAAACTATGCATCTGACAAAGGACTAATATCCAGAATTTACAAGGAGCTCAAACATCTGCACCCCCAAAAAACAAAGAATCCCATCAAAAAGTAGGCTAAGGACATGAATAGACAGTTCTCAAAAGAAGATATACAAACAGCCAACAAACATATGAAAAATGCTAAACATCACAAATTATCAGGGAAATGCAAAACAAAAACCATGTGATACCACCTTACTCCTACAAAAATGGCCATAATAAAAAAATAAGAGATATTGGCATGGACATAGTGAAAAGGGAACACTTTTACACTGCTGGTGGGAATGTAAACTAGCACAACCGCTGTGAAATACAGTGTGGGGACTCCTTAAAGAACTGAAAGTATGTCTACCATTTGATCCAGCAATCCCAGTACTATGTAACTACCCAGAGGAAAATAAGCCATTATGCAAAAGAGATGCCTGCACACGCATGTTTATAGCGACACAATTTGCATTTCCAAAAATATGGAACCAGCCCAAATGCCCATCATTTAACGAGTGGATAAAGAAACTGTGGCATATGTACATATGGGGTGAGGTATAAAGGACTACACATTGGGTACAATGTACACTGCTTAGGTTATGGGTGCACAAAAATCTTAGAAATCACCATTAAAGAATTTATTCATGTAACCAAATATCACCTGTTCCCCAAAAATCTATTGAAATAAAAAAATAAGAAATTTTTAAAAATTATACTATTCTGAGAGTTTGGGCAAATATGTACAGCCATGTAACCAACACTTCAATCATCATATAAAACAGTTGATCATCTTCCTAATTATCCCAGAGATCTTTTTATGGTCAACCCTTACCGCTGCCCTCAGCTCTTGGTAACTACTGATCTGTTTCCTTTCCCTATAGTTTAGCCTTTTCTAGAACATCCTAAAAATGCAACCATGGAATATGTAGCTTTTTGCATCTGGCCTTTTTTCATTTAGCACAATGCATTTGAGGTTTATCTGTGCTGTTGTACATTAGCTTTCTATGCCTTTTCATTGCTTAATAAGATTATATTTTATGGACATGATATAGTTTGTTTATCCATTCACAGGTTGAAGGACATTTAGATTATTTCTAGTTTTTTATGATTATGAATAAAACTATTATAAACATTTATTTATGGGGTTTTGTGTAAACATAACATCATTTCTCTTTTTTAAATATATAGGAGTAGCACTACTGGGTTGTATGAAGAATGTGTATTTAACTTTAGAAGAAAATGTCAAACTGTTTTCCAAAATGACCATACCACTAGACCAAACAGGGTGGCTCCTGCCTATAATCCCAGCACTTTGGGAGGCCAAGGTTGGAGGATGGCTTGAGGCCAGGAGTCTGAGGCCAACCTGAGCCCATCTCTATGAATAATTTTTTTTTAAATTAGCCAGGCATGGTGGTACACACCTGTAGTCCCAGCTACTTAGGAGGCTGAGGCAGGACAACTTGAGCCCAGAAGTCAGAGGCTGCAGTGAACTATGATCATACCACTGTACTCCAGACTAGGTGACAGAGACCCTGACAAAAAAAAATGACCATACCATTTTGCATACCCTTGAGCAATATATGAGAGTTCCTGTTACCATCTCTTCATATTGTTCGTTTTTAAAATTATTATTTCAGACATTCTAATAAGCATATAGAAAAATCCCATTGAAATTTGGATTTCTTTAATGATTAATAAAGTTGAGTATCTTTTATAATGTAGTAAAGTGTCAGTTTAAACCTGTTACCCATTTTTTGGTTTTTTGATATGTTTTTATGACTTTTGAGAGTCCTTTATATTTTCTGTATAGAAGTTCTTTATAAGATACGTGATTTGTAAATATTTTTCTCAGTCTGTGACTTGTCTTGTTGCTTTCTTACCAGTGTCTTTCACACAGCAGAAATTTTGAAGTCCAATTTATCAAGTTTGTTCTATTACAGATTGTGCTTTTGGTGTCATAGCTAAGAAATCTCTGCCCTACCCAAAGTTACAGAGATTTTCTCTTATTTTTCCTTCTGGATATTTCATAAGTATTACATTTATATCTTTGATCTATTTTGAGTTAATTTTTATATATGGTGCAAGGCATGAGCTGAGGTTCATCTTTTCTGCACATAGATGACAGTTGTTCAAGCACCATTTGTTGAGACTATTCTTTCCCTATTGAATTACCTTGACATCTTTGTCAAAAATCAATTGACCATATATGTGTAGGTCTATTTCTGGATGCTCTCTTTGTTCCCTCGATCTATGTGTTCATTCTGTCGCCAGTAACACAGACTTGATTCTCTCCTCTAACTTTGTGCTTTGGCCATTCTTATTCTTTGATTCCATGCCCCCCGCCCCTGCAAAGCCTTCAAGGTACTATTCAGCTCTTTTCCACATCTGCATCACTTAGTAGCTAGTCTAGAACCTGCATTGTGGACTACTGCTTAGTTCAGTTCTCGAAATCTTTCATATTGCTGTTTAGGATCTGATCCTTGCATTTGCAGCTTGTGGATGAGTCCAGGGATTTATAAGCTACTTTCTGAAATGGCTTTCCTGATCTTCTCCCTCTCTACAGTCTCTATAGTCTCTCAGTCCTTTCCTATTCCTTGTTGCTCTTCTTTTTGGTTTTTCAGCCATAGTGATAGGGCTTTAGTTATCCGTTTCTGTCACATACTCATCACTACTTTACCTGCATCCAGGGCCAAGTGGTGGCTGTAAGAAAGAAAGAAAAAATACAATGGTGGTCAACTCACCCTCTTCCTCCAACAGGAGAGAAAGTTCGCCTTCCCTCAGTTTTAGGCAACTACAGCATCCCTGCCAATGCTAAGCTGCCATTAATGCTACTGCCTCTATAATGGAAATGCTTGTAACTAGGTCATGAGAGTATGGAAAAAAGAACCAAAAAACCACACAGAGTGTTTACTCCTCTGTCTCCTTCTCAAAACAGAACAGGAGATACTGCTGTTTCTTCAAGAGGAAAAGGAAGATGGCATACCTGGGCTGGAGAAAAATTTTCTCCACCTACCCTTTGTTTCTAGCAGTATGGCTTCCTGTGCCTATGGCTCTGTGCCTGTGTAGCCTCCATCCCCACCTGACCGTGGGTGCAGGTTCTTCCTTCCCTCCCTCCTGTGAAGTTTCACTATAGGACATAAACTGTGAAAAATCTGAAGTCAGCTCTCCCCATGTGTTGGTATTCTTAACTTTCTTGGCAAGCAAACTCTGTTCTCCAAAACAGTAGTAGTAGGACAACAAATTGTTCTTAGCAAAGGAAAAAAAATCACTTTATTATTTTAGTTTTTTAAAAAGCCAAAAAAGTGGCATATTGTATCTGATTATATTGGGGGGTTTAGCATTTTTTTGTTCTGAGGGGGGTGGGACCAACCAAGCCATTCACAATGAACATGGGTTCAGAGGACTTTCTAAATGGAAAGAGCTTAATCTGTAGCACTCAGAAGATAAGACAAACTATGTCACTTTGAGTGAACAGTCAGGTTGGCAAGGAAATGTACTTGAATTTTCATTCACCTTTTCAACTACCAAAGAATGTTTCTACCAGTCTCTTGACCTAATCATCCTGCAGTTTGGAAAATCAAACTCTCCAATACATGAGATGAGCCAGCAGAGCCAGACCATGACCAGGAGATAGCTCATTCCAGAGAAGACATGCTAAAAAAAAAAATTCAAAAATTCAAAATATCTGTTTCCTCCACTGCCAGGGACTTTTAGCTAGTTAGACATGTGACTTCCTGGTGACTTAGGGGACAAAACTAGTGATGAAACAGCCACTACCATATCGCCAGTAGTGGACAAAAAGAGAAGGAAAGTGAATCTGCCTTACAAATGCCAGAAGAACCTCAGGATATGGAATCATCGGGTCAGAAAAGGAAAATTCATGTGTCCTTCTATGCCAGTAGCTGAACTATAGCATTTTAGTTGGCCTGCCTTATCAGAAACCAAGCCCATGAAGATCTTCTCCTCATGGGCCCATAGCAGAAGGCTTAGGACTCAGTACATTGGGCTCATTGAACAGGAAGGTAAGATTGATTGGTGCTGGAAAAATTCCAATAAAAAGGAGACCGAAATGAAAAGTCTGAAATTATCTTCTCCATTGGACATAGACTCTTTCCAGATAAAATGGCCAAGCATCTAGAGCATGTTCTCCCTAGTATACCGTCTACCTCCCATCCTGGTATATTCACATGACATATTCCCCTGAAGGGTCTCAGTTCCTCATTCACTACTTGAAAAGTTAATCATGTATGGAGTTACTCTATTCATGCCCAACTTTCATTTGTATTCAGAGGCTTAATCAGACAGTGACTTCTCATTCTAGATGTGACAGAGGAGAAAGGATTATTTACCTCAAGGAAAGATGTCTTATATTTGGGAGAAGAGTAGATCAACACTTTCCTTTTGTCCTTTCATGCCCACATTTCAGTGAAGCTAGAGGGAGGTAACCATGGAGGACCATGGCTGGTGACTTAGTCTGCTGGTTTATGGAGCACAGAAATCTTTGCTTCTGGCTTGAGGTGTAGGGCTGTCTTTTGGTGGAACATGTGGGGATACTTTCTGGTAGTTGGCATGTCCTGACAAGTCTCCTGGTATACCTCACATTGGGCAGAAATACCTATATTAGGAAGGATCATAGTTACTGGGCTTCACCTGTTCCCATTGGGCCTTGGTTAGGGAATATCACTTCGTTGGCTTCAAACATGCTTATCTTACATACAGATTGTAATCTTTCCTTTCTTTAAGGAAATTTTCCCGTATGCAAAACATAGAGTGGCAGGGAGATGCAATATCATGCCCCTTCTCCACAAGGACTTTGGATATTGCTTTCTTGCCATTACCTAGTGGTTAAAGCCCCATCATTGAAATTTACATAGTTTCTCAATTGGTATTTGGGCAACTCTAACTTCCCATGTAGAAACTTTGACTTCCTTATCCCTGTATAGAAAAATCCTTGCCTTTGGCAAGGGGGAATGGTGGCAAAGGCTGACACATCCTGACACCTCATACCACATGAAGTGCCCTACCTCCACAAGAAAAGGCAAAGCCGGTGACCAGCTTGGCTGCAGGGCCAGCCCCTTTGCAACTAGCTTTCCGACATTTTTGTTTTAAATTTTTTTAAGGGTAGCTCTTTTTTTATTTATTTTTATTTTTTATTATTATTATTATTATTTTGAGACAGAGTCTCGCTCTGTCACCCAGGCTGGAGTGCAGTGGCGCGATCTCAGCTCACTGCAAGCTCCGCCGCCTCCGGGGTTCATGCCATTCTTCTGCCTCAGCCTCCCGAGTAGCTGGGACTACAGGTGCCTGCCACCATGCCTGGCTAATTTTTTTTTTTTTTTTTTTTTTGTATTTTTAGTAGAGACAGGGTTTCACCGTGTTAACCAGGATGGTCTCGATCTCCTGACCTTGTGATCCACCCACCTCGACCTCCCAAAGTGCTGGGATTACAGGCATGAGCCACCGCGCCTGGCCAAGAATAGCTTTTAAGGGGTTGATCCTGAGAGGTTGGGCAGGGAGCTTCCTTCCTAATGTACTGTTCTCACTCTCCACCACCCCCTGCCAAAAAAAACTCTTACTAGATATTTGGCCTTCATAACAAAGGTAAAGAGCCCCAGGTCCCTTTAGCATGCAGAGTAATGGGGATCCCTCCAGGGCCATTGGCACATCAAGGTGGTCCCAGACTCATAGGAGATTCTGTTGTCATCTTTCTTAAATCAATTTGAATACCTCAGAAGTGATTTGGTCACCAGTTCAATCCTCATCAAATCCCAGGACTCCCTCCTTAGCCCAGTTGCCACAGTTGCTTAGCTATATGCCTCAGCCAGATCCTTGGAATTGGTCCCTCTTACTGGCCCCTATCCACTCAAATCCATTTGCTCTGTAGTTTTTGAGCTGACTCCATTTCACTGCTGCATTAGTCCATTTTGCATTGCTATAAAGAGACACCTGAGACTGGGTAATTTGTAAAGAAAAGAAGTTTATTTGGTTCATGGTTCTGCCAGCTGTACAAACATGGCACCCACATCTGCTCAGCTTCTGGTGAGGCCTCAGGAAACTTTTACTCATGGTGGAAGGTGAAAGGAGAGTAGGTGTGTCACATGGCAAGAAAGGGAGTGAGAGAGATTGGGTGGTGCCAGACTCTTTTTAACAATCAGATCTTGTGGTAACTAATGGAGCAAGAACACACTCATTACCACAAGGACAGCATCAAGCCACCCATAAGGGATCCACTTCCATGACCCAAACACCTCCCACTAGGCCCTACCTCCAACATTGGGGATCACATTTGAACATGAGGTTTGGAGGGGATGAACACCCAAACTATCTCAACTGCCATGATGCCTGAGGATCTTTCTCTTTGGGATTGATGCAATTGTTTTTTCTTAATTTAGCATCTGTTTATTGAAAAAAAAAAACTAGCCTCAATATTATACCATTAGAAGTTCTCTTAAGCCATACAGTCCTTCCAGCATTGCATTCTGAGCAGATTGAGGCAAGCAGGCTAGGATTCCATGGAGCTATAAAGAGTCTTCCCTTGGTGACCAGAGCATAACTCATGTCTATGTAGTCTAAGCATATAAGGGTTTATCAGTTGCTATACGTACCTTGGTGCTTCCCAGAGGTCTCACTCCAGACTGCTCTGCAAATGTGTATAGAATACACCAGCACCCAGTGTGCATTCATGATTGCCTTAATGAACATTCTCTTGCTATTTTTGGTCTGTCTAGGAGTAAAGAAGGTCTAAGAAGGTGCAAGTCAGGTGACTAGGTTAGCCTCCAATTGAAGTTCCATTTTATGAGGTCCCCAGTAGAAGTGTTGATTGCCTGTTTAGTCACAGTGAGCTTTAAGTACATAGAAACAGCCGCTGTCTCTTAGGCAGAAATATCATCCTCTAAAGTAGCTTCCAACTTACTTCAGTGAAAATATACACTGATGGCGCATATTCAGTGTTAATTCTCAGTGTTTGTAACTACTTTTTTTTGAGATGGAGTTTCACTCTTGTTGCACAGGCTGGAGTGCAATGGTGCGATCTCGGCTCACCGCATCCTCTGCCTCCCGGGTTCAAGTGATTCTCCTGCCTCAGCCTCCTTAGTAGCTGGGATTACAGGCATGCACCACCATACCCAGCTAATTTTGTATTTTTAGTAGAGACGGGGTTTCTCCATGTTGGTCAGGCTGGTCTCGAACTCCCAACCTCAGGTGATCCACCCCCGCCTTGGCCTCCCAAAGTGCTGGGATTACAGGCATGAGTCACTGCACCCGGCCCTGTAACTACTTTTAATGCCAGAAATATAAAATGTGATGCTTTTAAGTCAAAGTGATTACTGAAGATTGCAAGCTTAATTTTTAATGTAAATATATAATCTGTTCCCCCTCCTAGTGAGCAAGCATGGCCTACCTTTCTCAAATATAAGTACTTCCATGGCAACCTATAATGTATCTCCTCAAAGGAACTTGATCTTTCTTCTGATGCATGTCTTTCAAGCCCAATGCCTACTGTGTCCCAAATACCTCTTCCATTTTCATATTTCAATCAGTTTTTCATTCCCAGTGAGTTGACCTGACAATATTGTCTTGAGTGTCAGAGCCATGTTAGGGCTAGAGTTTCTCAGATCAGGAACTTGTAGTACCATACAGCCAAATTGCCTTTGCCAGGTCACTGCCACCATTACCACCATTGACTCAAGGTGGGAAGATGAATTCTAGAAATCCTTAGGGAGCCAGGATAACCAGGTACCCAATTTGGATTGACCATGTGGGCAGCAGGAATTTGTGTCTAAGATTCTTGCCTTTGCTGACTCCCCAGTGCTGTGGGAAAGTCCTATCTATAGGTTGATGGCCAGTGACTCCCCAGTCTTCCCCATGATGGGCTGGTAGAAATCTAATTGGGATTCCTTTGGTTTTGTTTCCTTAGACTTTTTTGATGGGAGGTTTATTTTATTTCTGAATAAGAAAAAGAAAAGAATACCATGGCCCTTATGAGGGTTTATAGAGTTTGATCAACTAAGTAGTCTTAAAAATATGCTTTTTAGGGGGCCAGTTGTGGTGGCTCATGCCTGTAATCCCAGCATTTGGGAGCCCAGGAGTTTGAGATCAGCCAGGGTAACAGAGCAAGACATTGTCTCTACAAAAAATAAAGAAGAGAAAAATTAGCCAGGCATGGTGGGAGGATTGCTTGAGCCTGAGAGGTCGAGGCTGGAGTAAGCTATGGTTGCACCACTGCATTCCAGGCTGGGCAATAGAGCAAGACCCTATCTCAAAAAAAAAAAAAAGAATTTTTTTCTAACTACTACTGCAAGTGACTGAGTGCAAAAGAATAGGTTTCTCCATTGTATTCAAAATAATAAGTAGGTCCCAAAATATAGATAATAGTAGTTGACATATTTCCTCAAAAAGCAGCCAGGAAACTCACTTCAGTATTTGTTTGTATGTCAGCTTACAAAAGAAGAAGTGAACCTATACTCCATGTATTTCTAGTTTAATTACCAAGTGGATTAATGGTTGCCTAGGGGTAGAGGGAAGGTGGAAATATAGAATGACTGCTAATAGGCAAGGAGTCTCTTGTTGGTGATGAAAATGTCATAAAATTAGATTGTGGTGATGGTTGAACAACTTAGTGAATATACTAAAAACCAGTGAATGATAGACTTTAAATGGATGAATTATGTAAGTGAATTATATCTCAATTTTTTAGAAATGAAGTAAAAGTGGAAATGTTTCTGTCTTTACAGATTTGCTTATTCTGAATATTTCATATAAAAGGAATCAGGATCATATAAACTATGGTCTTTCATGATTGACTTCTTTTACTTAACATAACATTTTTAAGGTTTATCCAGGTTGTAGTGTTATTCTATTTTATTGTTGAATAATATTTCATTGTATGGATATACCACATTTTCTTTATCCATTCATCAGTTGATGGACATTTGTATTGTTTCCACCTTTCGGCTATTGTGAGTAGTGCTGCTATGAACATTCATGTACAAATTTTTGTTTGAATACCTGTTTTCTGTTCTTTCGTATATATACCTATGAGTGGGATATCTGGGTTATATAGTTACTCTATGTTTAACTTTTCAAGGAACTGCCAAACTGTCTTCCAAAGTGGCTGCAACATTTTACATTCTTACTAGCAATGTTGGAGGATTCCAGTTTCTCTACATCATTGTCAACATTTACTATTATCTCTCTTTTCTATTATAACCACCCTAGCGGATATAAAGTGGTATCTCCTTGTGGTTTTTTACTTGCATTTTCCTAATGACCAATGATGTTAAGCATCTTTTCATGTGCTCATTGGTCATTTGTACATCTTTTCTAGGGAAACATCTATTCATATCCTTTGCCCAATTTTTAATTGGTTCAGTTGTCTCTTTTATTGTAGTGAAATATCAATAACATAAAATGTATCATTTTAACCATTTTTAAAGACATAGTTCTGTGGCATTAAGTACATTCTCATTGTTGTGAAACCATTACCACTATCCATCTCCAAAACGTTATCATCTTCCCAAACTGAAGCTCTTTAACTATTAAACACTAACTCCCGGCCGGGCGTGGTGGCTCAAGCCTGTAATCCCAGCACTTTGGGAGGCCGAGACGGGCGGATCAGGAGATCAAGACCATCCTGACTAACCCGGTGAAACCCCGTCTCTACTAAAAAATACAAAAAAAAAAACTAGCCGGGCGAGGTGGCGGGTGCCTGTAGTCCCAGCTACTAGGGAGGCTGAGGCAGGAGAATGGCGTTAACCCGGGAGGCGGAGCTTGCAGTGAGCCAAGATCCGGCCACTGCACTCCAGCCTGGGAGACAGAGCGAGACTCCGTCTCAAAAATAAATAAATAAATAAACGCTAACTCCCCATTTTTCTCCCCAGCCCCTGGCAACCACCATTCTACATTCTGTCTGTAAGAATTTGACTACTCTAAGTACCTCATATAATTAGAATCTTACAGTATTTTTTATGACTGGCTTATTTTACTTAGCATAATGTCTTCAAGGTTCATCCATGTTGCAGCATGAATCAGAATTTTATTTCTCTTTAAGGCTGAATGGGAGAGTGCCATCAGCAAGATCATGAAACAGGATGCTGTTCATATTCCTCCACAGCAACAATAATTTTGCAGCCATCCACAGACAAAATTGTCTTTGTAGGAGCCTTGGAATTCAGGTACAAGTTTGTGAAACCCCTGTAGAACCCAAGACTTAGGAAGGTCATTTTGAGAGGATGTATCCACATCCAGATAACATACTTGTTAACCTTTGTTTCAACTCCAGACCCGGAAACAGCCCCATCTAGCTTTGGTCCTGATACCAAAACCATCAGCCAAGAGGCCCAGGAGGAATTATGCATACATACTAGTAGGCCTCAGGAGAGAGGCCTACTAGCCTCAGTAACAGATGTGGACCTTGAAATAACACTGTAACTTATCTCCAGCCTGTCTTAGTAATTGTACAAGATCAATCCTGCTCACATAAAGATCCAGAGTGGGAGACACACTTAGGTCCCTGGGGCAGAATTGCCAACCTCACTCCCACAGCAGGTGCCTAAATGGCTCTGAATCTCATCTTCAGCCTCTCCCAGCTTTGGTCTAAGAACAATCCTTCCCACACAGGGACACAGAGGGAGGCATGCTTGGCTGTGCTCTGCAGGCAGGCCATTTTACCTAGTTCCCATAGTAGATCCTGAAACAGACCTAAAACGTGGCAACAGCCCCTCTCAGCTGTAGCTTGGGAGCAGTCCTGCCCATAAAGAGACCTGCAGGAAGAAATGACCATCAGTGACCTTGCAGGTGGACCTGATGTTCTCAGTCCCACTGTGGATCTTGAAATGGCCCTGTAATTTGGCTCCAGTGCCTCTCAACTGTAGGCTGAGAGCAGGACTGCCCACCCAGGGACCTACCAGGAGACATGCCAATCTGTGACCCCAGAAAACTGAAGACTTCAGTTTCAGCTTGTAGGCCCTAAAACAGCCCAGCAACTTGGTTCTAGCCCTTCTCAGATGCAGACTACAGTAGTACTGCATGCCAAGGTACCCACTCAGTGATCCAATAAGAGCTTTCCCAGGGACTCAAAGTCATTCACACCCATACCTAGTAACAGGCCTGCTATCTGTGGGCCCTGAATTGGATGCTCATCCTGGCACCAGTCCCACAAACCAACATCCTAGAGACAGTCCAGTCACCCAGGGACCAGACAGGATTCACACCTGCTAAAACCCCTGATGACAGACCTGCCAACTGTGGACCCCAATTGCAGACCCAGCAGCAGCCACATTACCCAGTTCAAACTCTATTTGACTGTGGTTCCAGAGGCATTCCATCAACCCAAGAATCTAACAGAAGAAGGCCTTAACTTGCCAAAATCAGTCTGCAAAGACTGAAAGAGGAATTTCCTTCAAATACATGGATATCAATGCAAAGCTACACAAATAATGAAGAATCAAGCAAATGTGAGTCACCAGAGGAAACAAATAAAGTTCCAATTACTGACGGCAAGAAATGGAGATCTACAAATTACCTGACAGAATTTAAAATGATCATCTTAAAGAAACTCAGTGAGATTCAAGAAAACATAGATAGACGACTAAATAAAATTAATAGCCTAGGCAGCATGGGGAGACCTCATCTCTACAAAAATAATAAACTGGACATGGTGGAGTGTGCCTTATATAGTACCAGCTACTTGGGATGCTGAGGCAGGAGGATTACTTGAGCCCAGGAGGTAGGCTGCAGTAAGCCATGATCACACCACTGCACTCTAGCCTGGGCAACAGAGTGAGACTCCATCTCAAAAAAATAATAAAAACAAATAAATAAAATTAAGAAAATAATGCATGATGAAAGTGAGAAGTCTAATAAAGAAATAGGAATCATTTAGAAAGAACTAAATGGCGCTAAAGAATACAGTGACAGAACTGAAGACTTCAATAGAGAGCTTCAAAAGCAGACTCCATCATACAGAAGAATTAGCACACTTGAAGAGAGAAAAGGAAAAGAAAGTTTATTTAAAGAAATACTGTCTGAAAACTTTTCAAATGTTGAGAAGGGATATAGACCCCCTCAGATTTACGAAGCTCAAAAGACCCCAAGTAAAATAACTCAAAGAAAAATACTCCAAGGCACATTATATTCAAATTGTCAAAAGTCAAAGACAAAACATCAAGAGATAAGAGATTCATCACATATAAGAGAACCCTCATAAGGCTACCATAAGACTTCTCAACAGAAAACCTTGCAAGCCAGGAGGGAGTAGATGGTGTACACAAAGTGCTGAAAGAAAAGGAAACTACCAACTAGGAATATTATACCTGGAAAATCTGTCTTTTGGAAATGAAGGAGAAATAAAGACATTTACAAGCAAAAGCTGAGGGAGTTCATCACCACTGGGCCTGTCATACAAGAAATGCTAAAAGAAGTTCTTAGAATTGAAACAGAAGGATGCAAATTAACAACATGAAAACACATGAAAGTAAAAAACTCAATGGTAAAGGTAAATACATAGTCAAATTCAGAATACTTTGATAATGTAATAATGGTATATAATCCCTAGTATAAAAGTTAAAAGACAAGACTGTTAAAAATAACTATAGCTATAACATTTTGTTAAAGGATACACAATATAAAGAGATGAATTATGACATCAAAAACATAAAATGTTGGGGGAGACAAAAGTATAGTTTTTAAAATAACCTTCTGTAAATATAAGATGTTCTGTCTAAGTCTTATGATGACCACAAAACAAAACCTATAGTAAACACAAAAGATAAACAGACAGGGGGGGTCGGAGCAAGATGGCCGAATAGGAACAGCTCCAGTCTCCAACTCCAAGCGCGAAGGACACAGAAGACTGGTTATTTCTGCATTTTCAACTGAGGTACTGGGGTCATCTCACGAGTGAGTGCCGG
>NW_012115333.1:1961826-1962085 GCF_000951035.1 Colobus angolensis palliatus | reverse complement strand
AAACAGACAGAAATCAAAGCATACCACCATAGAAAATCATCATATCACAAAGGAAGACAAAAAGAGGAAGAAACAAAGGACCTACAAAAAGCAACCAGAAAACAAGTAATAAAATGGCAGTGATAAGTCCTTACCTATCAATAAAATGAGAGTGATAAGTCCTTACCTTGGGCCGGGCGCGGTGGCTCAAGCCTGTAATCCCAGCACTTTGGGAGGCCGAGACGGGTGGATCACGAGGTCAGGAGATCGAGACCATCCT
>NW_012115333.1:1934784-1957181 GCF_000951035.1 Colobus angolensis palliatus | reverse complement strand
TTTTTAAAACAATACATATCTATGTAAATATATATATTATATATATGTTTTTCCACAGCAGTTGCACCATTTTTACATTCCCACCAGCAATAGACAAGGGTTTTAATTTCTCTACATTTTTGCGAAAACTTGTTATTTTCTGGTTTGTTTTTTACGTTTTATTTATTTATTTACGTATTTATTTTTTGAGAAAGGGTCTCATTCTGTTTCCCAAACTGAAGCACAGTGGTGCAATCACAGCTGACTGTAGCTTTGACCTCCTGGGCTCAAGCAATCTTCCCACTTCATGCTCCATAGTAGCTGGGACTACAGGTACACACCACCACACCTGGTTAATTTTTTAAATTTTCTTGTAGATACAGGGTCTTACCATGTGGCCCAGGCTGGTCTTGAACTCCTTTGCTTAAGCCATCCTCCCACCTTGGCCTCCCAAAGTGCTGGGATTACAGGTATGAGCCACCATGCCTGGCCTTCTGGTTTGTTTTTTGAATAATAGTCTTCCAGTTAGTGTGAAGTGGTGTCTCATTGTAGATTTGATTTGCATTTCCTTACTGATTAGTGAGGCTCAGTATCTTTTCATGTGCTTATTGGCTCTTTGTATGTCTTCTTTGGAGAAACATCTACTCAAATTCTTTGGCCAATTTGTAATTGTTTTTTGTCATTTGATTATTTATTTATATGGATTCTTTATATATTATGGGTGTAAATCCCCTAACAAATATATGACTAAATATGTTCTCTCATTCTGTAGGTTTTTATTTCACTTTCTTATGCTGTTCTTTGAAGCACACAGATTATACCTTTGATGATGTCTACTTTATATTTTGTTGTTATTGCTTTTGCTTTTGGTGTCATATCTAAAAATTCATTTTCTAATCCAAGGTTATGAGACTTCATATCTATTTTATTCTAGCAGTTTTATAGTATTAGCTTTTCCAGTTAGGTCTCTATGGTCTACTTTAAGTCAATTTTGTGTATGGCATGAGGTAGAGGTCTAACTTTTTTCTTTTGTGTGTGGATATTTGGTCATCCAAGTACCATATGTTTAAAAGGCTATGCTTTCCTCATTGACTTACCTTGACATCCTCCTCCTTTTTATAAAATTCAAAGTGAGTGCATGATGAATGAACTCCCATTCATAATTGCCACAAAAAGAATAAAATACCTAGGAATACAGCTGACAAGGGAAGTGAAGGGCCTGTTCAAGGAACATTACAAACCACTGCTCAAAGCATTCAGAGATGACACAAACTAATGGAAAAACATTCCATGCTCATGGATAGGAAGAATCAATATTATGAAAATGGCCATACTGCCCAGAGCAATTTAGAGATTCAATGCCATTAACATTAAATTACCAGTGATATTCTTCACAGAATTAGAAAAAACTATTTTAAAATTTATATGGAACCAAAAAAGCCCAAATAACCAAGGCAATCCTAAGCAAAAAGAACAAAGCTAGAGACATTATGCTACCCTATTTTACTATACTACTGTACTACCCAACTATACTATAGGGCTACAGTAACCAAAAGAGCATGGTACTGGTACAAGAACAGACACATAGACCAATGGAACAGAATAGAGAACTCAGAAATAAGACTGCACATCTATAACCATCTGATCTTTAACAGACCTGACAAAAACAAGCAATGGGGAAAGGATTCCCTGTTTAGTAAGTGGTGCTGGGAGAACTGGCTAGCCCTATGAAGAAAACTGAAACTGGGCCCCTTCTTTACACTATATATAAAAATCGACTGAGGATGGATTAAGACTTAAATGTAAAACCTTTAACTATAAAACCCCTAGAAGAAAAGTCAAAAATAACAGATGCTGGCAAGGTTGTGGAGAAAAAGGAACACTTTTACACTGTTGGTAGGAGTATAAATTAGTTCAACCATTGTGAAAGACAGTGTGGCGATTCCTCAAAGACCTAAGGACAGAAATACCATTCTGCCCAGCAATCCCATTACTAGGGATGTACTCAAACCACTGTATATATTCCTTATATATGTGAAGAAATATAAATCGTTCTGTTATAAAGACACATGCATGCATATGTTTGTTGTAGCATTATTCACAATAGCAAAGACATGGAATCAACCTAAATGCTCATCAACCATAGACTGGATAAAGAAAATGTGGTACATATACACTATGGAATACTGTGCAGCCATAAAAAGGAACTAGATCATATCCTTTGCAGGTACATGGATGGAGCTGGAGGCTGTTATGCTTAGCAAACTAATGCAAGAACAGAAAACCAAGTACCACATGTTCTCACTTATCAGTGGGGAGCTAAATGATGAGAACACATGGACACATGGGGGGGAAAATACACACTGGGGCCTGTCAGAGGATGGGGAGTGGGAGGAGGGAGAGGATCAGGAAGAATAGTTAGTGATGCTGGGCTTCATACCTGGATGATGGGATGATCTGTGCAGCAAACCACTGTGGTACATGTTTACCTATGTAACAAACCTGTACATCCTACACATGTACCCCTGAACTTATAAGTTGGAAATTAAAAAAAAAGTGAGTGCATGAAGTTAGAAAAGGACACAGGAGAAAATTTTTCATGTGATGATCTGTAGAACCTAAGCTTTAAGTTTGTTAAAACTTCATGTTTCTCCTGAGTACAATATGCTAATAAGCTTAGTAAGATACTGTTGATTACAAAGTATTGAGGGGTACATATCACATTTTCAGGAAGTATTTACCTTCACAATCTGCTGTTATAAGGTATTTGTATGCTTCTTTGACAAATACCTGCAAAGGTAAATATGCAGGTTAATTGAGTTTTTGAATGCCATTTCTACTGAACAGGAGAGTTTCAGATAGAAATGTCTTTGCTATATGTAAACTAATATTACATGCTCTTTCAGCTTCTCTTTTTCATACCCAATAAAGCTTTTAGTAAATAAAAACGATGCAGATAGAGAAAATGCTTCTTGAGGTGTATTTTAATAGGAAAAGTTTCTGACCTGTCAGTCAGTTTTTAAAAATCCAGAAAAGTTTCTGCCACGGCTTTTTTTTTAGACACAAACTAACAAAAATGTCACACTTATGCTGTGACCACAGCTACTATTGTCCCCACACAGCTAGGGACCAAAAAATCTTCCAGTTCTAATAACATATTTCAATGCTAGGATAAACCAATTGAGAAAGAGATTAGAGCCACGAAGAACATTAGAGATCATGTATTATTTAGCTCACAAATTTAGTTTGTTTGACACACAGTGTTTTAACAATTAAAATTAGTTTCCCCTTTTTTTTTTTTTTTTGAGACGGAGTCTTGCTGTGTCGCCCAGGCTGGAGTGCAGTGGCCGGATCTCAGCTCACTGCAAGCTCCGCCTCCCGGGTTTACGTCATTCTCCCGCCTCAGCCTCTGGAGTAGCTGGGACTACAGGCACCCGCCACCTCACCTGGCTAGTTTTTTTGTATTTCTTAGTAGAGACGGGGTTTCACCATGTTAGTCAGGATGTTCTCGATCTCCTGACCTCGTGATCCGCCCGTCTCGGCCTCCCAAAGTGCTGGGATTACAGGCTTGAACCACCGCACCCAGCCTCCCCTATTTTTTAAATGGAAATAATTTCAAATAAAAGTTTGAACTTTTCTTGAAAACCAGATGCTCTGGTAATCCTGGGCCTGCATTCTCACATGGTAACAATGGGCTGGAACTGAGGAATGTTCTTCAGGTCACCACTCACTCTTGTCCCTCTGACACTAAGATGCTTGTTTCATTTCCATGAATCATTACACTTACAGTTATATTTCACGTAGCACCCCATTTCATTCATTAATGTTACGTGTCTGGAACCTCACATCTGATTCAATTCTCACCCCAGTCCCCCTCCATATTAGCTTTATAATGCTGCTGTAACAAATTACTACAAATTTAGTGGCTTAAAGCAACAAAAATTTGTGATTTCACACTCCTAGAGGCTAGAAGTCCAAAATCAAGGTGTTGGGAGGTTTGGTTCCCTCTGTGGGTTCTGAAGGAGAATCTGTTCATGTCTCTCTGGTGGCTGCTGGCAAACCTTGCTGTTCTTTGGCTTGTGGACCCATCACTCCAGTCTCTGCCTTAATCTTCATATCACTTTCTCATCTGTATCTGTGTGTCTCAAATCCTCTTCTGCCTATTTCTTATAAGAACACCTGTCTTTGGATTTTGGGCCCACCCTAAATCCAGGATGATCTATTAGGGGACATTAGTCCCCTAACTCCCAAATGAGTTTCCTTTCCACTATTTTGTGTTGCTCTTTTACTTTAGATCAGTTCATGTTCCAAATAAAATATAGAATAAACATAAAGAATAATAAGTTGCCTCTAGCTCTATCACGTTGTAATTTTGTGCATTATTTTAGCTGATGGAAATCTTTAAAAGGTGTGATATCTTTAACAGTTTCTGTTATTCTCTATTAAAATATCAGAAATTAGTAAATAAACCAGTTGCATGTTAATTTAAAGCTGTCTGAAGATAAGATTTTGCTGTTGTTCAAATCCTGGCTCTGTTACTAACTTGCTGTGTTTTCTTGGGCAATTCCCTTCCTCTCTCTGGATTTCAATTTGCCCACTTGTAAAACAAAGGAGTTGGACCAAGATGAATTTTAAGGTCTCCTCCAGCACCAACTTTCTGGGATTCTGTTTTTGCAGAATTATTCTGAATGTGGTTAATCAGCCACTTTGAGGTACTATTGTCCAGCTAAGCTTTTAGGAATAATAGTTTCCAGAAGAGAAAATCTATCTCACCACCACCTCTATTTTGAGTTGATTTTTGTATATGGTATAAGAAAGGGGTCCAGTTTCAATCTTCTGTGTATGGCTATCCAGTTATCCCAGCACCATTTCTTGAATAGGGAGTCTTTCCCCCGTTGCTTTTGTCGACGTTGTTGAATATCAGATGGTTGTAGGGGATGGCTTTATTTCTGGGCTATTTCTGTTCCATTGGACTGTGCATCTATTTTTGTACCAGTACCAATATTTTTGTTTACTGGAGCCTTGCAGTACAGTTTGAAGTCAGGTAAGGTGATGCCTCTGGCTTTGTTCTTTTTGCTTAGGATTGCGTTGGCTAATCAAGCTCCTTTTTGGTTCCAAATGAATATTTAAATTATTTTTTCTAATTCTGTGAAGGATATCATTGGTAGTTTGATAGGAATAGCATCAAATCTGTACATTAGTTTGAGCAGTATGGCCATTTTAACAATATTGATTCTTCCTATCCATGAGCATGGAATGTTTTTCCATTTGTTTATGTCATCTCTGATTTCTTTGAGCAGTGTTTTGTAATTCTCATTGTAGAGATCTTTCGCCTCCTTGGTTAGCTGTACTCCTAGGTAATTTATCTTTTTTCTGGCTATTGTGAGTGGGATTGCATTCTTAATTTTGTTCTCAGCTTGGATGCTGTTGATATATAGGAATGCTACTGATTTTTGTACATTGATGTTGCATCCTGAAACTTTGTTGAAGTTGTTTATCAGCTTAAGGAGCTTTTAGGCAGAGACTATGGGGTTTTCTAGGTATAAAACCATATTGTCTGCAAACAGGGATAGTTTGACTTGCTCTCTTCCTATTTGGATGTCTTTTATTTCTTTCTCTTGCCTGATTGTTTTGGCCAGGAGTTCCAGTACTATGTTGAATAGGAGTGGAGAGAGAGGGCATCCTTGTCTTGTTCTGGTTTTCAACGTGTTGGGTGGGGGGTGCTTCCAGCTTTTGCCCATTCAGTATGATGTGACCATGGGTTTATCATACATGGCTTTTTATTATTTTGAAGTATGTTCCTTCAGTGCCACATTTGCAGGGGGTGGAATTAACATGAAGGGATGTTGAATTTTATGAAAGGCCTTTTCTGCATCTATTGAGATGATCATGTGGTTTTTGTTTTTAGTTCTGTTTGTGTGATGAATCACATTTATTGATTTGCATATGTTGAATCAAACTTGCATCGAAGGGATAAAGCCTACTTGATCACACCACCTCTATTACAATGAGGGGATGAGGGTACTTTAAGTTTAGTTTCCAGCGGTGAGAGTGGATTTGTATGAAACCATCCATCTTCCTCCTCACCCCATCCCTTCTTTGCAGCCTTTCTCAACCTACACACATACACACACACACAGATGTACATACCCTTTTCATCTTTCTGTCCCAGTATATAGCCATTGAAAAAGAAGCCAACTGGCAGACCAAGATGTCAGACCCTGATTTTAAACACTTTAACACCATCCTGAAACCAAAAAATACCCGTTTTGACTATAAACAGGTAAAAGAGTAAAAATAAAAGATCCTACATTATATAAATATTGTTCTGACAAACTGTTTTCACCCTGATTTCTCTTCATTGTGCTCTAATGTTTAAACCTCCTTGACATTTGACTTTATAGGCTACAACTTTCCACTTTCCACAACAGTAATTATCTGTGGCTAGTTCTGAGAAAGGAGCCAGGAAATTTGAGCTTCCAGGAAAATCTCCCTAAGTATATAATTCACTAGATAAACTGTACGAGTCTATTCTCTTTTAAATAAATTACTTGAGTTCTTACTTAAATGATGTACTGTTATTAGTTTGCCAGGGCTGTCATAAGAAAATACCACAAACTGTGTGGCTTAAACAACAGAGATTTATTTTCTTGCAGCTCTAGAAGCTGGAAGTCTGAGACCAGACTTCTAGTCAGGTATCCGCAGGATTGATTTCTTCAGAGGTCTCTCTCCTTGGCTTGCAGATGGCCCCTGTCTGGCTGCCTCTTTACGTGGTCTTTCCACTGCCTCTTCACATGGTCTTTCCTCTGTGAGTACACATTCCTGATATCTCTCTGTATATTCTAATCTCCTCTTCTGATAAGGACACCAGTCAGATTGGATTCAGGCCCACTCAGCCTCGTGTTAACTTAATTACCTCTTTAAATATCTTATCTCCAAATATAGCAACATTGTGAGGTACTGGTGTGATATCTTGGCCTGCCAGTTTTCTTCTTTTTCAATGGCCATATACTGGGACAGAAAGATGATAAGGGTATGTGCATCTGTGTGTGTGTGTGTGTATGTGTGTGTGTGTAGGTTTAGAAAGGCTGCAAAGAAGGGATGGGGTGAGGAGGAAGATGGATGGTTTCATACAACATACAAATCTGGGAAGAAGAGGACACAATTCAGCCCATAACATGTACCATATTATTTCACACATTATGAAATGTTAAACCTAGAAGTAATTTAGAGACCATTTAGTATAATCCTCTCATTTTGTAGGTTATAGAGACTGAGGTACAGGGAAGTTAAGACACTTACCTTAGGAAAGCCATATGGAATTAGTGGCAGAGGCAGGACTAGAAATCAGGTCTTCTAGCTCCAAGTTCCATGCCCTTTCCACCATACCATGCTGCTACTTCAGTCCATTTGATTTATTCATGCCTTTAACTTCTCTTCTTCTCATTCTTTCTCCTGATGATTTAGAATAAATTTGGCAAATATATTAAATTAGCTATTTTTAAAACTATATTTACCTTAATTTTCCTGTACTCATGACCCTCCACAACTCAAATTTTGAAAAGAAAAAAATTTAAGGAGTTTTCTACTTAATTTCCTATCAGTTTTCTCTTTATACGTATATTTTTCACTCTTGCTTTGAAATAACAGGATTTTTCTAAGATAAATGAACTTGTGCTTGCCAGAATAGACAATGAATTGAAATCCAAGAAACCTCAGCTTTTTGTCACCTTCTTGGAATCTGAGGTAGAGAAGAAAATTAGCACAAACCTATGCCTCTCCCCTTTCTTATTACCTGTCCTTCTCTTTCCCTGCAGTAGGATTTTAAAGCTTCTAGAAATGTTGATATACACACTCTTCCTCCCTCCCCCACCAAGACAATAAATACCATCATTGAACTGGTGCCATAAAAAGTGCCCGATTTTTCATTCTTTAGCCAGAGGTATTTAAGCTCAAACCCTGGAACCTGAAAGGAAAGAAAATTCTGAATATAAATGTACCTTTTCTTTACTTGTAAATCTTCTCCATTCGTCTTTTAGAGTGAAATATCAAGACAGAAAATGGAGAAACTTTGAGTTATAAAGTGAATGAAGTGAATGTTTAAAAGATTTATTAAAATTAGGTGTTCTCTTCCATTTAATCCAGGGTTTTACTTTTACTTAAACTACTAACAGAAACTATTTGTTTTCAATAGTCAGCTAGTTACCTTAGTGGACCAGGGAACACTTTTTTCTCTCCTGTCTAAATCTCCAGTTGTTTGCTTCTTGAGAGATAGATGTTTAATGACAAAAAGCCTTTCTTCAAATGAGTCCCTTGGGTGACATAGCCCCCATGCTGCCCCTCTCTTACCTTGCTGATTACTAAGGAGTTCATCTGGATAAGTCACCCTCTATGGAGACAAGAAAGGGGCAGGGATTCATCCCATCCCGCCTCTAGTGCAACGTGTCAGAGCTTGATCCTATTGCCTGCTTATTCAGTACAGACAGAAACACTGGGAAGCACTAAAATATAGATGTCTGTGCCATTAAGGTACAAAAGGCAATTAAAATATGTCTGTCAAGCAGGTCTGTATTGTACCACAGTCTTAATGATTTTGACTGTCCAGAAGATAGAAATATAGATTAAATTTTACTATGGCTTTCAGCAGACATTTACACCCCTGTAACTTGGTGGGTGCTGCTTTTGCTATGATTTTTAAGTGTCATCTTCTATGAAGTATAGTACTGAAGAGGAGTTATTGTATAGTGGGAATAAAACTGTTGAGCTCTACTGGATGGTTCTTTTAATGTGAGATCATACCATCCAATAAGACTCACAGGGATATAGTGAAAGCAGATATTTGAGAATCACTTCCATTCTTCTCCAGCGCTGTTGCGTATCATAAGGATTGAACTAGTTCTGTGAGAGACACAATGAGGTACATCTGGTGGGCTAGATTTGCTGTAATAGCCTCATCAAATGGTCCACGTTAATCACAGCAACTAGCAATTGCTTTACCATTGTTCAGGTTGTCATTTGCAATCTAATTATTTGGTAATGAACTGCATTTAGGCGATCTGCCAACCTCAGGTCTGTTTACCAAACCTGTGACATTATGAGAAATACAGTATTCCTAGTAGCATAATCCAAAAATCTATACCATGTTGCAAATGGAAGGGAGGTCATAATTCCTGTCTGAGTATTGGAAGTTGCAGTTATCAACAGTTGTGTGTGTGTGTGTGTGTGTGTGTGTGTGTGTCATTAGATAATATGTATATACATATACTGTAATTATTACAATATATATACAGTGAATACCTATATATAATTTCTTAACTGTTCCTACCCACTCTATTCCTTAATTCCATACAATTATATATCACTTTACATTCTCCAAAATACTTCCACGTACATTCTTGTTTAATCCTTATACTAGCTCTGTTAGTAAAAATTGTTCTCTATTTTATAAAGAAAGTGAAGCTATGTAAGGTAATATGTCTTGCAAGATTTCAGAGCTAGGAAATGGTTGAGTCTGAATTGTTTTTCTAAACTCCTAGCCTACTGCTTTTTTCTGTTACATCCCAGCTATCTTTGTTATAGAGGCAGTGTGTTATAATGGACCCAGACTGCCTAGATTTGAATCAGAGATCTTTTACTTCCTGGTAGTATGACCTTAGACAAATTATTAAACCTCTCTGTGCCAAAGTTTCCCATCTGAAAAATGGGGATAATAATAGTATCTACCTCATAGGGTTATGAGGATTAAATGAGTTGATATAGAGATGGTATTTGGAACAGTGACTTGAATAGTTAGCATTATGTTAATGTTTGATGCTATTATTACATGTATTATTATCATTCTTGTCATAATCAGCATATTGCATAGCATGGTGGCTAAGATCTCTATTTTTTAAGATCACAGTCACTACATGCAAACAGTCTAGATTCAAATCCAAACTCTACTACTGTGTGACCTTGGACAAATTACTTTGACTTTCTGTGCCTCAGTTTTATCATAAATATATATATCATATATATGATATATATATATCAAACATTGGGCTAAGTATGTTACATGAATTAACTAATTTAGTAGTCATAACAGCCATGTGTGACTAACACTTTATATATTTATCATAAATTCATGAAACATACTTAGCCCAATGGTTGATGTTAGAACTCCCACTTGCCTTATTCCTAACATCTTGGCTGCAAACTCAGACCCATGAGGTGTCTGTATGGCAATTGTATATTGTATATGACATATGTAATTCATCAGTCCTCTGTAGTCTAATCACACAAGCCAGTGGTTTGGTTGTCATGCTAGTTCTTGGTAGGAATGTATTTGTCATATAAAAGTTATTTTGGTATGGTGTGGTGAAATGAGTATTCACTGGAGATCTGGTTTTATTGCAGAGTGGCCTTACAAGTGAAAATCTGGAGCCTGGAGGAAAAAAAAAAACTTTAGCAAGAGTAAGAAATGAATTCTCAGTCACCCTCTTTTCTCTCTCCCTACTAATGCTGTAATGCTATATTTTCCATCCCGTGGTGGGGTGGGTCTATAGTGGTAAGACAGTGTGCTATCATTATATTTAGGAAGAAAATTGTTTCAAGTTTGAAATTTTTCCCAATATTATACTGGAAGTCAACTGGAAAATGATATTTACTTAGTAGTTACTTTAGAAATAACTTTTCTAGGCCCAGTTTATTAAGAAATAAAGGAGATCATCCTACAGACAGATCACAGGCAAACCCTCATTTTTGGGAATGGCTTTATTCCAGAAGATCATTTCTAAGTTGATAGTTTGGCACTTGAGTATTTTTCTATAGAAATTATGTTATTTTTCTGTAGCAATTAGGTTATTGTGTTATTATGGTGAAGTTTCCAGGTTAGCCCACAACCTGCGATGGGACTGAAATACTGTGATAGAACTGAAATAGTGTACTGTACTGAAATATTATTAACTAGCAATTAAAGCAAAATATAATTGAATAAGAAATAGCACCTTGACACTAAAGCATGAGCATAGCAGAATTAATTACAGGTTAAGAAGATACATAGAGGCTTTGGGAGAGTCTTTCTGAAGAGCACTTCTAGGTACTTTCAATGGGCATTAGAAATTGATGGCATAGGTTTTATGTCGAACTTCACTTCAGAAAGGATGACTTTTGCTTGAAACAGGTATCTCACAGTGCTCTTATAACTATCAGCCATTATTATGGCTATTTGGGGTTCATAAATAGAACAAAGAGACCAAGAAAGGTTATTTTGAAGTAACTGGGCAAGAAATAGCAGAAGAAAGAACCATTTAAAGGGGTAATATGGATCCATGTGTGAATATGTGATTGCTTAAGGTGGAATTGACTGCAGTAAATGATAAAAAGAAGAAAAGTCGGGAGCTCAGTTTGTGCATAGGATCCCAGTGGAAAGAAAGACAGTGAGAAGCTTTCCATGAAACCCCAGCACCTTTTTAACTTCAATTCACACATTGTTTCTGTACTGTTCCTTTTATGTTCCCTTTCTCCCCTACTAGACTAGCTCTTGAAGGGCAGATATGGTTTCTTATTCATCCCTCTGCTTCCAACAATAACTAGCACATAGTAGGTGTTAAACACACTATGTTGAAATATCACGTATAATCTTTTAGGCAAATTCATGTGCTTCTTACTTGACTAGGGCATTAGAAAGCTGTAAAATTGTGCTCTCAACTAGCATTTGGTACATAGTTCTAGCATTTGGGTTGAATTCAGAATTGTAGTATTACAAATAGAGAACTGAGAACCTGCACATGAATTGTCTATTTGGTTATAGACGTAGTCTCTTCTCCCCATTTCATGAGTGACATCATCCCTTCTTTCTCCATCTCTCTGCCTTGGAGCAGGGTCTGGCCAAATTAATTTTGTAAATACCCTAAAGATGGAGCTTTGGACAGTCCCTGATTGACAAAGCTCTCTGGAGCTTTTATACCTTCTCTCAGAAGCACATAGCAACATTCTGGTTCCAAAGAGATGGTGTAGAGTTTGACTATTGATTCTTTGTCCTCCTTGCTTGCTTTTGTTCTGTTTGACCCCTTCCCTGATGCATTCCTGCTGGAGACAAAGCCACATGCTGAACCATGGGGAACAGTCTGTAATGAAACAACAAGCTACTCCCAATTTTAAATATTGCATGTTGGGGCAAAGGCACAGTTCCTTTTCCTCTAAAGCTATAACATTTAAAAAAATCTGTTTGATATTCAGAGTTATTTGATCTGGCAGTTTAACAACTGTTGATGTTTTAATTGCTTCTTTAAAGGATTTCATCTACATTTCTAGGTTTATTTTTATTTTACTCTGAAGGAATGTCAATATTAGCCATCACTTTGCCCAGTAAGTTCCCATTGCAGGATCTTGGAGTAAAATCCAGTAATTACTGGAGCTGGTAACTTAAGACCCTGCTGAGAAATTTGGCAGCTTCACTTTTCCTGAGGAGGCATCTCTTCCCATGGAGCTAGCAATCATTTTATTGTTCTGAATCAATTTTAAGTGAGTTGTGTACCTTAGAGACCAGCTTTCTATGTTCCTTTGAAAGCGATTTACATCATTCTCTTTGGGTGAAAGAGGAATGTTAAGTCATCTTAAGTCACTCTTTTTTTGTATGCACCTAATAAGAGCAACAAAGTAACTCTTAGATAAAGTTACAATCGTAAGATACACTAGCAAGAAAAATTTAGCAAGTTTATAATCCCTTAGGGTCTTATTTCATTTTTATTTGTCTATTCATAAGTCTGTTTCCAAGACCAAATAGAATGTTTTGTTGGCATGCTACTTATATATATGCAACTAGCCATTTGAATTCTCTCAACAAAACTACGCACATTCAAAGCAGTTTAGAGATGAAAGGATCCTCTGAGATCATCTAGCCTCTTCTAAATGCTTTAACCTTGTATTTATTAATAAAAGGAGAGCTGGATGAGCTTGCATCTTTGCTCTTCTGTCATTTATACTTTGAATTATTCCAATGAAAAAATGTTTGTTAAATGCTTACATGCTGAACCCAGTCTGAAGCAATTTGTTGCAGAAGGCATGGTTCTTGGAGTTTTGGAGCCTTCACACTAAAACCAATAGCACTGACATACTATATGTTGTCTGTCACATTTTCTCTTCTGAAGTTTCTTTACACTCTGTCACCACCCCTACCAGCCCCCCTCCGCGCACACACACACACACACACACATATCTTGGGGAGATGAAAACAAATCTCTTAAACTTTTATTTTTTCTGCTTTGAAGCAGCACTCCCAGAAAAGACTTTTAAAAAAAAAGTATTTAAAAAATTATTTAATTTTTAAAAATTTTTTTGAAAGTTTAAAACACTATATTATGGGTACATAATAGTTGTACATATGTATGGGGTACATGTGATATTTTGTTTTTTGTTTTGTTTTGAGATGGACTGTTGCCCAGGCTGGAGTCCAGTGGTGTCGTCTCAGCTCACTGCAACCTTTGCCTCCCGGGTTAAAGTGATTCTCCTGCCTCAGCCTCCCGAATAGCTGGGATTACAGGCACCCACCACCAAGCCTGGCTAATTGTTTTGTATTTTTATTAAAGATGGGGTTTCCCATGTTGGCCAGGCTGGTCTCAAACTCCTGACCTCAAGTGATCCGCCCCTCTAGGCCTCCCAAATTGTGAGATTATAGGCGTGAGCCACCGCCCCCGGCCACATGTGGTATTTTGATACAGGCACACAATGTGTAATGATCAAATCAGGGTAATTGGAATATCAGTCATCTCAAGCATTTATCTTTTTTGTGTTAGGAATATTCCAAATCCATTCTTTTAGTTATTTTGAAATATACAAGGATTATTGTTAACTATAATTGACCTATTGTGCTACCAAACACTAGATATTATCCCTTCTATTCAACTGTATTTTTATACCCATTAACCATTCCCTCTTCCCCTCTTTTATTTTTTTTTTCTTTGAGACACCATCTTGCTCTGTTGTCTAAACTAGAGTGCAGTGGCATGTTCATGGCTCACTGCAGCCTTGAACTCTTGGACTCAAGCAATCCTCCCACCTCAGCATCCCAAGTAGCCGGGATTACAGGCATGCACCATAATGCCTGGCCATTTCTTTAAATCTTTGTAGAGATGGGGTCTCACTATTTGTCCAGGCTGGTATCAAACTCCTGGACTTAAGTGATCTTCCCATTTCGGCCTTCCAAAGTGTTGGGATTACAGGCATGAGCCATCGTGCCTGGCCCCCTCTTCTACTCTTTATCCACCCTCCCCACTAGCCTTCCCAGCCTCTGGTAACCATATCATTTTACTCTATCACCATGAGTTAAATTTTTTTGCAGCTTCCACATGTGAGTGAGAACGTGCAATATTTGTCTTTCTGTGCCTGGCTTATTTCATTTAACACGGTGATCTCCAGTTCCATCCATGTTGTTGCAAATGACAAGATCTCATTCTTTTTTATAGCTGAATAGGACTCCTTTTTGTTATAAGTACCACATCTTCTTTATCCATTTGTCTGTTGATGGACACTTAGGTTGCTTCCAAATCTTGGCTATTGTGAATAGTGCTGCAATAAACACGGGAGAGCGGATATTTATTCGATATACTGATTTCATTTCTTTTATGCATATACCCAGCAGTGAGATTGCTGGATCATATGGTAGTTCTATTTTTAGTGTTTTGAAGAACCTCTATACTGTTCTTCATAGTGGCTTTACTAACTTTTTTTTTTTTTTTTTTTTTGAGACGGAGTCTCGCTCTGTCGCCCAGGCTGGAGTGCAGTGGCCAGATCTCAGCTCACTGCAAGCTCCACCTCCCGGGTTTACGCCATTCTCCTGCCTCAGCCTCCCGAGTAGCTGGGACTACAGGCACCCGCCACCTTGCCTGGCTAGCTTTTTGTATTTTTTAGTAGAGACGGGGTTACACCATGTTAGCCAGGATGGTCTCGATCTCCTGACCTCGTGGTCCGCCCGTCTCGGCCTCCCAAAGTGCTGGGATTACAGGCTTGAGCCACCGCGCCGGGCCTGTGGCTGTACTAACTTACATTCCCACAGCAGTGTACAAGAATTCTCCTTTCTCTTTTACCCTTGTCAGGGATAATCAAAGGTTAAATGAAAGGACCAGCCAACTGATTGATGGGAGGGACATTGGTTAGGATGGTTGAGGAGAAGTGGACTTAGCCACGAGGTGTATTATTCAGCTTTCCCATATTTTTCCTTCCTTTATCTCTTCAACACTGGGAATATATGACTTTTCACTCATAGACCTAATACTTATACAATATGTCCAATAACCTTTTTGGGAAATGGAAGCAATTTCTAGTTCAGCTATCTGGTCCTTCCTCTGAATTTTTTTTTTTTTTTTTTTTTTTTAATGCTGAAAACCAGAAACATCAAAATGAATCTCCTGGCTTTTTCTACTGGTTATTTCTTGTGCAGCTTCACTAGGCTTAAAACGTCAGCCTCTTCATTGGGCTATGATGTTATGATTGTAACTCTAGACTGTTTTCTTCTTGGCATCCCTTCTCAATAGATAGCACTCAGTGATTGAAAATGTAAGAGACTGCTACTGTATGAGGAATTTCAGAATATAAACTATGGTAGTTAGAAAATGGTATGTATATAGTATATGTTAGAACCCATCTTTGCCTGGATCACCTTTCCTGAGTCTTTTTCTGTTCATGTTGACCCATTCTAGCGCCTCCGAACCTAGGGTTTTTGTTTTTGTTTTCACTTGACTTAACTAGACCATAAGCTCCATGAGGGAGGAGACTATCCTGTTTGCCTTATTCACTGCTATAAATTTCTATATCTCATATGCCTAATACAATACTTGGCATGTAGAAGGTATTCAATAAATATTTATTGACTGAATTAAATAGTCAGTAGCCTTGTCCTAGTTCCTGTATTTGCTACGGTAAGAGCCTTCTTGCTGAACTCTGCCTGGTTATTGATGAAACAAGGTCATCTATGTCTTCTGTTTATCTTTGAGTATAGACTATACCCAGCAACTTCCAGCAACCTTCTGGCAGCAATATTTTTCTGATTGCCCGCTGTTAAAACTCTTCAAGTGCCCTCTTCTCACTCCAGATTTCTCTCCTAACTAACCATCCTATGTCATTTCTGACAAAATCTTTCGTTTATCTGTTCAAGATTATATGGGTTCAAAAATTTCTTATGATGTACTATACTTGCAGTCAGTCTCCTACTTGATGTCCTGTAGAACACAAAGTTACATTTGCATAATAAGGGCCACCTCCTTTCTACCTCCCAGAAAGGCTACCCCAAATCACAAATGGTAAGAGGAATCTTTTGAGCACAAGGACAAAAAGAAGCAGGATAACTCCATTTTTTTAGAAGAAAATTTTAAAATATCACATTGAGGTGATGGTGTGAAAGTACTTTCCTGAAGTTAAATTTGCAAGTGTCTGCCTTCTTCTTCTCTCCTCTGGATATCACACTGACACATCTGCCATTCGAATTGGATTTTGTGAAGCTTTTGAATTGAGAGTGACACAGAATGCTGTGGCTTTCGGAATGTCTTTGTATTGTTCCCTCCTGAGAGCTAGGATGATGGGATATATTATGGTGGTGCTGTCTGTATTCTCAATCATCAGCGCAAATTGACAGCAGCACTATAAAGTCAGGTTTACTGGCACATGCGCATGTGCACACACACACACACACCACAGGTTGTTAGAGTACAAGTTCTACAATGTTTATGTATAAGAAAAAAAATACTTTTACCTAAACGTAATGTATTTTCTTCTCTGTATTTCCATGCATACCTGAGAACATAGAAGATGTTCAGTAAGTATGTGGCAAAGTTAAAATTGTTGCCTTGATAACAATTTCATTTCTCGGGCTGTAGAATAATTCAAGCAAGGAATTGCTACTCTGGTCATAATTCTGAAAAGGAAGAAAGAACTGGTTGGTGAGATAGTGATGATAGGCACCTTGGGAGAAAGTGAGTGTGTCATATTAGAGTTCGTAATAACGAAGGAAGTGCTGTTGATGGTTCCACATCTATTATAGGCTTTACAAAAGCATATTTCAGAAATTAGGGCAATGAAAGATAGGTATGTCCCCCTTGTCTTGATATACTACATTTTTTTTACATGATAAGAGGCTTTCAAAATTGAATACTCCTAATTTCTTGGCAATAGAGAAGGAAAGGGAGTATCTAAAACAGTCATATTCAACACTGGAAAGGACATGACATATACCTAGTAATAGTGCTCACTACAGAAGGTACAATAACACACATCGCAATTTATAGAAAATCATATGTATTTTGAATCCCCACCCAAAGGGCCATTCTCCTCTCCCTGGCCTCTACATGTGTTATCATTGATTTGTGTGACTGCACAGGAAGTTCTTTGATAAGTTCAGATGTGACATGATAAAAGGAAGAACATAGAACCAAGTACACATTCCAGACAAGGACATTATTCTATAAATAGTATCAGGAAAGTCAGAGCCTTGTAAAAAATGCTAAGGACCACTAAATATGTACATATATTTAGTTCTGTTTAGAGCAAGAACAAGGAAGAGCTAGGCCTATTTGGCATCCTGTTAAAAGTGACAGCTGGCAGAACTATTCACCCAGACTTCTCTATTAATGATATTGATGTTCAAACAGAAAAGGGTGAATGGAACATGGTTAAGAAGGAATTTTTGAAGCTCAAGGTAGATGAGAAATTAGAAAAGAGATATTTATTCCCTTTGAGTCTCTAATCCCAGAAGAACTAGATCTAAGAGAAAAGAAAAAAAAAAAAACTAAAACTAGATCTACAAGAAAGAAGCTACAGAGATAATCACAAAACTACTACTCCCAGTTTTTGAGATGTCATAAAGGGTAAATTCCAAAAGATAAGAGATGGACAAATCCCTGATTTTCTCAAACAGAGAGGAAGGCTGGGAGTGATTTGCTGAAGCTATGGATGTGTACACTTGACAGTTACTCCCAGCATAATTCTAAAATGTATTTTCAGTGAGATGCTTTATAGACATTCATTACAGAAACTAATGGTCACCAGGAGGACCTCCAAGTTGGTACTCTAAGAAGTCATTAAGAAAATAATATTTATGTGTCATTTCTTGATAGGATTACTAAACTAGACTTTAAGGGAAAGACACCATAACATAGGGATCCAGTAAGATAATTAATCCTATATCTCGTGTTATCCTTGTGGAAACAAGGATGTAAGCGAAGTCTGATAGCAGTTAGAGGAATTTACCTTCGTTGAACTCTGTGTATTAATTTCAATGTAGAGGGAATTATTGAGTAGCTTACCATAGAGCTCTGTCCTGTTCAACACTTTTATCAATAACTTGGACAAAGATATAAAAAGTGTGTATATATATACATATATATATATAATTATTGGATTATACAAAATTAGAAACAACAGAGAGCATATGCATGACAAATGGCTTGTCTGGAATCAACCAAGGCAAGGTACCATGCTTCAGGAATCACTGGAAAATATTGCATCTGGAAGAAGGTTTTACTTAGGGGCTGAAAACTATATCTGATGAAGAATGGGGATTTTTAGCTTTGCAAATAAAAGACTTTAGTGGGACGTGGTAGTGGTCTTTAAATATTTGAAAAAAATGGTATACATAAGAGAAATAAGAAGGATGTGGGAATAGTTGGAACTGAGTGGAGGATATATAGGAAGGAAGATTTTGGCTTAGTGGATCATCTTTTTCTGTTTAATATAGCAGTGGTCTGTTTGATAAGTTAGTGAGCTCCTTCCCTATCAATAGAGGAACTCAAGCAGAGGCTAGACAACCATCTTTTGGAGTGATTGTTAATGTGATTCTTTCATTAGAGGAGGATTTGGACAAGATGAGTCTAAAATCTCTTCCAACTCTGAGATTTTATGATTACTATCTCTACTGGCAGTTTTTCTTGTTAACAACTGTGTCCATCATAATTTTCAAGGGGAAAGTCAGTAATCCTGAAAATTACATCACAGATACCCTATCTATAAAGCTTTTCCCCCAAAATGTTTATTTTCCATCTTCTCATATCTTCCTTCCTTTCTTTCCTTCCCATATACCCATTTAAAGGCATATTCAGTTAGTAATACACCCATAGTGATAATCAGAGCCCTACTTATTTATACCTTCTACAGTTATTTGGGGTTTTTTGTTTGTTGGTTGTTTTGTTTTGTTTTGAGACAGTGTCTCACTCTGTTGCCCAGGCTAGAGTACAGGAGCTTGATCTCATCTCAGCTCACAGGTTCAAGGGATTCTCATGTCTCAGCCTCCCAAGTAGCTGGGATTACAGGTGTGCACCACCACGCCCAGCATTTTTGTGTTTTTAGTAGAGACAGGGTTTCACCATATCAGCCAGGCTGGTGTGGAACTTCTGAACTTAAGTGATCTGTCCACCTTGGCCTCTCAAAATGCTGGGATTACAGGCATGAGCCACTGCACCCAGCCCTTCTACAATTATTTGTACCATCAGAATGAACTATAAATTTGCTTGCTCTTTTCTTTTGTATGTATGTGCTTGGAGAAAAAAACTTCACAACGTTTTTAACAGAGTAAGTCAATATTTATTTTGAAAAAGTGATATACTGCTTAGTCTCCACCATCCACCCAGTAAAATAATCTGTCTTCTAGAAGTATCAAGTACTGTTTTATAATTTAGGATGTCACCTGAAAAGATTAAGGATAGTCCAAGCATTCTAGTATCCCCTATTAAACAACTATGGATTTATCTCTTGTCTATAAATGTATAACTTCTCTTGAACCTTTTTTACCCATTTCTATTTTTAGCCTAAATCATTTCCAAGTATAATGATGATGATGAACTCATAAATTTTGATAAAGTAGTA
The DNA here is from genome assembly GCF_000951035.1 of Colobus angolensis palliatus. Lineage (NCBI taxonomy): Eukaryota > Metazoa > Chordata > Mammalia > Primates > Cercopithecidae > Colobus > Colobus angolensis. The sequence goes on along the minus strand of NW_012115333.1, from coordinate 1,937,372 downwards.
TGCATTTTCTTCCACGCAAATGTTTGGTATTGTTGCATATCTCTTTTAAGTGGATAATTCAACAGTTATTAAGCCCCTACTATGTGTTAGGCAGTTTTATATCTATTATTAAAGTGCTTGTGAAGTAGATGGAATTACTCATAGGTTTGGTTTTTTTTAATTAATTGATTTTTTTAGAAACAAGGTCTTGCTACATCGCCCAGGCTGGCTTCAAACTCCTGGATTCAAGTAATCCTTCTGCCTCAGCCTCCTGAGTATCTGGGGCTATAGGCACACTCCATCACACCCACCTACTAATAGATTTTAACTTTGATTTTCAGTGGGTTATCTATAATATGCTAGGTAAAGGAGTGTGTGTGTGTGTGTGTGTGTGTGTGTGTGTGTGTGTGTGTGTGTGTGTTTCAGTCTTCCTAGGGGTTTACTGTACTTCTTGAATCTTTAAATCTATAAATTTACATCTTTGACCAAATTTGGGGAAATTTTGACCGTTTCTTCAAATATTTTTCTACCCCATTTTCGCTCTCCTCTGCTTCTAAGATTTCAATTACATATGTGTTTGAATTTTTGCTTTCATCTTGCAGGTCCCTGAGGCTCTGCTTATTTTTTCCAACCTTTTTCCTTCCTATTGTCTAAGTTGGACCTTTCTGTGAATCTATCACGTTCACTGATTGTTTTGTCGTTTCCATTCTGCTAAGTCTGAGAGTGAACTTTTATCTCAAATATTGGATTTTTCTGTTTCAAATTTTTTCTTTCTTTTTCAGTTACTATTTTTTTGTTGAGATTTTCTGTCTTTTAATTTATGACAGATACGTTTTCCTTTATACCCTGAAGCATAATTAACAATAGCTGCCTTAACATCTTGTCTGCTGATTTCAATGTATGTATCACTTCAGAGTTGGTCTATGTTAGAATGAGTAACATTTTCTAGTTTTTTCATATGTTGAATGTGAAAAAACATATTGTATACTGGATACTATGAAAGATTGTATACTACATACTTTGTGTTATATACTGGGTACTCAAAAAGATTATGTTATAGACCCTCTGGATTCTGTTACATTCCTCAAAAGAGTCTTTTTTTTAAGCAAGCATTTAACTTGGCTGAACTCAAATGATAAACCCTCTCTCCCCTGCAGTGGGAAGTAGCTCAAATCTGTGTTCAGAACTTTTATGTTTAGCTGGGCTGCTCGTAGTCTGCCCTGCACATGTACAGTTCAAGGGTTAGCCAGCGATTCAGACAGAATTTATATGCAGAATTTAGGATCACTTCTGGCTTTCTCTTTTCTAGGATTTCTCCCTCACTTTCCAATAGCTGTAGATGCCCACTCTCTCCTCCAGTTTTTTAAGCCAGTGGAAATGCAGATTTCTTTCTGAGTTCTACACACTCCATGAGATGCTAAAAGCCATTTTTAGAAATAGAAAACTCACTCAATTTCCCTTCTTTTAAATGTCAACTCCCTTCTCGTGTGTTCCATCTGTATGCTTGTTTTATTCTCTAGTGCTTTCAGGTAGTTTATTTTTCTTTTTCTTTTATCCAGAGTTACAGGCACACCTCAGAGATATATTGTGGATTTGTTTCCAAGCAACCAGAATAAAATTAATATCATAATAAAATGAGTCATATGAATTTGGGGTTTGCCCAGTAGTATAAAAGTTATGTTTACATGATACTATAGTCTGTTAAGTGTGCAATAGCAATATGTTCAAAAAAACAACATACATACCTTAACTCAAAAATGATTTGTTGCTAAAAAGTGCTACCAATCAACTGAGCCTTCAGTCATAATCTTTTTGCTGGTGAAGAGTCTTGCATTGATGTTGATGGCATCTGACTGCTCAGGGCAGTGGTTGCTGAAGGTTGAGGTGGCTGTGGCAATTTCTTAAAATAAGACAACAATAAAGTTTGCTGCATCAATTGACTATTGTTTTCACAAAAGATTTCACTGTAACGTGTGATGCTGTTTGATAGCATTTTAACGATAATAGAACTTCTTTCAAAATTGTATTAAATCCTCTCATTGTCATTCCAACAGTGTTCACAGCATCTTCACCAGGATTAGATCCTATCTCAAGAAATCACTTTCTTTGCTAATACATAAGAAGTAACTTCTTATGTGCTCAAGTTTTATCATGAGATTGCAGCAATTCAGTCACATCTTTGGGCTTCAGTTATAATTCTAGATCTCTTGATGTTTCCACCACATTTGCAGTTACTTCCTCCACTGAAGTCTTGAACCCCTCAAAGTCATCAATGAGGGTTAGACTCAACTTCTTCTAACCTTGTATTAATGTTGATATTTTGACCTGCTTCCATGAGTCATGAATATGCTTAATGGCATCTAGAATGGTGAATCCTTTCTGGAAGGTTCTTTACTTACTTTGCCCCATCGTCTATGGCAGCTATGGCCTTATGAAATGTATTTCTTAAATAATAAGACACGAAAGTTGAAATTACTCCTTGAGCATTTTTTCATGTGTCTGTTGGCTGTATGCATATCTTCTTTTGAGAAATGTCTGTTCATATCCTTTGCCCACTTTTTGATGGGGTTGTTTGTTTTTTTCTTGTAAATTTGTTTGAGTTCTTTGTA
>NW_012115333.1:1920526-1933674 GCF_000951035.1 Colobus angolensis palliatus | reverse complement strand
TCATAAATAGGTCTTACTATTTTGAGGTACGTTCCATCAATACCGAATTTATTGAGTGTTTTTAGCATGAAGGGCTGTTGAATTTTGTCAAAGGTCTTTTCTGCATCTATTGAGATAATCATGTGGTTTTTGTCTTTGGTTCTGTTTATGTGATGGATTACATTTATTGATTTGCATATGCTGAACCAGCTTTCTGTTGCCCAGGTTGGAGTACAGTGGCATGATCTTGACTCACTGCAACCTCTGCCTCCCAGGTTCAACCAATTCTCCCACCTCAGCCTCCTGAGTAGCTGGGACTACATGCACACACCCACACCCATCTAATTTTTGTATTTTTAGTAGAGACAGGGTTTCACCATATTGGCCAGGCTGGTTTTGAATTCCTGATCTCAGGTGATCTAACTGCCTCAGCCTCCCAAAGTACTGGGATTACAGACATGAGCCACCATGCCTGGTGAAGATTTAGCATAATTCTTAAAGGCCTGTGATTTTTGGAAAGGTAAATTGAATTGGCTTCAACTTAAAATCACCAGCTGCATTAACCCCTAATAACGAGAGTCAGCCAATCCTTTGAAACTTTGAAATCAGGCATTGACTTCTCCTTTCTAGCTATGAAAATCCTAGATAGCATCTTCTTCTAATACAGGAGTACTTTGTCTGCTATGAAAATCTGTTGTTTAATGTAGCAACCTTCATCAATTATCTTGGCTAGATTTTTCTGGATAACCTGCTGCAGCATCTATGTTGGCACCTGCTGCTTCATATCGCACTTTTATGTTATGGAGACATTCTTTCCTTAAACCACAAGAACCAACCTCTGCTACCTTCCAACTTTTCTTCTGCAGCTTCCTCACTTCTTTCAGCCTTCACAGAGTTGAAAAGAGTTAGGGCCTTGCTCTTGGTTAGGCTTTGGCTTAAAAAAATGTTGTAGCTGGTTTGATCTTCTATCCAGACCACTAAAACTTTCTCCATATCAGCAATAAGGCTGTTTTTCTTTCTTATCATTTGTGTGTGCATCGGAGTGGTGCTTTAAATTTCCTTCAAACACTTTTCCTTTGCATTCATAACTTGGCTAACTCCTTGGTACAAGAGACCTAGCTTTCACCCTATCTTGGCTTTCAACATGCCTTTCTCACTGTACTTAACCATTTCTAGCTTTTGATTTAACATGAGAGATGTGCCACTCTCCCTTTCAGTGACACTTAGAAGTGATTGTAAATTTATTAATTGGCTTATTTTCAATGTTGTTGTGTCTCTGGGAATAGGAAGACCTGAGGAGAGGGAGAGATGGGGGAACAGCTGGTTGGTGGATAAGTCAGAACACACACAATATTTTTTAATTAAGTTTTCTGTCTTATATGGGTGCAGTTTGTAGTGCCCCAAAACAATTACCCTAGTAATATTAAAGATCACTGATCACAGGTCATTATAACAGATATCATAATTATGAAAACTTTTGAAATATTGTGATAATTACCAAAATGTGACACAGAGACACAAAGTGAGCACATGCTGTTAGAAAACCAACACCAAGGTAGGTTTACCACAAACATTTAATTTGTTTAAAACGCAGTATGTGTGAAGCATATTAAAGCTACTGTCAGATCAAGCCTTTTGCAGATAATAACTGTATTGATCTGACAGGAGCTTACATGGCCATGACAAGAAGTGGAGCCATCCTGTAATATATCTACTCACATGTTTTAGAAGAGAATACTGAGGCTCAGAAAGATTAAGTGACCTTCCCAGTGTCACATGACTAGAAAATAATAGAGCAAAAGTTCAAATATAGGCTTTCTGGCTCCCAATCCAGAGCATTTCTACATGTTACTTTTTATAATTTACCTTTTAATTTTGTTTTTAGTTGACATGTTATAATTGTACATATTCTGGGGGTCCATAATGATGTTTCAATACATATAATGTATAGTGATCAGATCAGGGTAATTAGCATATCTGTCCTCAAACATTTATCATTTCTCTGTGTTGGGAAATTCAACATCCCCCTTCTAGCTATTTGGAACTATATAATAAATTATTATTAACTATAGACATCTTACAGTGGTATAGAAGACTAGAACTTACTCCTCCCAGCTATAATTTTGTATCCTTTAGATATCAGTAATATTCTTCCTCAGGCATTATTCTCCCAGATGGAGAAGTCCTGACTCTTTTATCTCTCCTCGTATGATACCTATTACTCCCATTACCTTAATAAGTTTTCCTTGTAGATGTCCACTAAACATTTTTGAACTTCCTTCTCATCTTTTTTAGGTTCCCACTGTTTTCCAGTATTGACTTTCATTACATAAAAAGAGGAAAGCATATCTTGCTTTCTTTCCAATGACCTTTTTGAATTATATCCCAGCAACATCTTCATGGAGTAGTTTTTGAGGCTTTAAATATGATTTCTGTGTTAAAAGTAGAAGCTTAGATACCTTAATCTTACATAATTCAGATTATTCTCCTCCTAAATATGTTACTTTATTCCCCCTTATAGGAAAGTTTACCTTTTCTACCCTCTCATAAGTCTCATTAGGCCTTTCTTTTTGTAATGTTTCCCACTTGTTGTAGCCTTTCATATAGAGAGAATTTTGTGTCCTCTGTAATCTTAAACCCATATTCTTCCAGATCGCTAGCAAAAATGTTAAGATTGACCGTGTGGTGTTGTGAATAAAAAGAGCATCATGGACCGGGCACGGTGGCTCACGCCTGTAATCTCAGCACTTTGGGAGGCCAAGGTGGGTGGATCACCTGAGGCTGGGAGTTCAAGACAAGCCTGACCAACATGGAGAAACCCCATCTCTACTAAAAATACAAAATTAGCCAGGTGTGGTGGGACATCCCTGTAATCCCAGCTACTCGGGAGGCTGGGGCAAGAGAATCACTTGAACCCAGGAGGCAGAGGTTGCAGTGAGCCAAGATCGTGCCATTGCACTCCAGCCTGGGCAACAAGAGCGAAACTCTGTCTCAAAAAAAAAAAAAAAAGCATCATGACAGGTGTACATATATGCAAAAACTATTTATTGAGTGCCTACTCTGCACTGGTCACTTTGCTGGGTGCTGAAGGTATAATAATGAGCAAAACAGACATAGTCCTTGCCTTCCTAGGGCTTTTATGGTCCAGTAGAGAAGTCAGACAACTAAACAAGCAATAAAAGAATAAAAACTAAGTGTGGACATGGGAGAAAGTGCAGGGTGCTACGGAAGCACATAACAGTAGAATCTAACCTGTCTAGGGTGGGAGAGGGCAGAGAAAATCCTCCAGATTAAGAAAGATTCTGATCGCAGTTCTGCTGCAACCTTATGTGGCTTTCTTGTCAGTGCTCCTCTCTTGGCCTCAGTTTTCTCTCGAGTAAAATAAAGTTGTTGGACAAGATAGTCTTCAACATCTTTTCCAATTAGTTAATTCTACAGTTTCAGTAGATGATACCGTAAGTGCTGACTTTGAAGGCAGATACACCTGAGTTTTTTACTGTCTCTGGGCCCCAACTTCCACATCTACAAAATGGGAATAATAACTACTTCAGGGTACTGGTATGAGAATTAAACGAGATCAGATATGCAAGGCTGAGGTTACAGAGAGGACACAGATTAAACATGAGCCATTTTCCTTTTGTGCCAATTTCAATCAATAAGTGACTTAAAGCATTATCTTTGAAGTAAAACATTTATTATAAAGTAGGATGCAAAGTTTATGTGAATTTTAAGATAAACCAAAGAAATTTTCTGTTTTGGTACAAGCCACCAGACATTAGTAGCATTAATCTCTTCTGTTCTTTTTTTTTTTTTTTTTTTTTGAGAAGGAGTCTCACCCTGTCGCCCAGGCTGGAGTGCAGTGGTGCGATTTTGGCTCACTGCAAGCTCTGCCTCCCAGGTTCACGCCATTCTCCTGCCCAGCCTCCCGAGTAGCTGGGACTACAGGCGCCCGCCACCACACCCTGCTCATTTTTGTGTATGTTTTTAGTAGAGACGGACTTTCACTGTGTTAGCCAGGATGGTCTCCTGATCTTGTGATCCACCCACCTCAGCCTCCCAAAGTGCTGGGATTACAGGCTTGAGCCACCACGCCCAGCCTAATCTCTTCTGTTCTTATGGGTACTTTATTGAAAAGTTTGAGAAGCACTGTGTGAAAGTACCTAGTATGGCGCCTGGTATAATAATACTCTTGATTGATTTCGTAATAGGAACTCAATAAATGATAGATCTGGGGAGTGCTCATCATTACATTTTTTAATATCTAGATCAGTCTCCTTTGTTTATTGTCCTTAAAATTGTTCTCCTGGTCCTACAACTTATGTGTTAACTCTTTTTTTTTTTTTTTTTTTGATATAGAGTCTTGCTCTGTCACCCAGGCTGGAGTGCAATGGCACGTCTTGGCTCACTGCAACCTCTACCTCCCGCGTTCAAGCAATAATCCCTGCCTCAGCCTCCCGAATAGCTGGAATTACAGGTGCCTGCCACCACACCTGCCTAATTTTTGTAGTTTTAGTAGAGATGGGATTTTGCCATGTTGGCCAGGCTGGTCTCAAACTCCTGACCTCAGGAGATCCACCCACCTTGGCCTTCCAAAGTGCTGGGATTACAGGCGTGAGCCACCATGCCCGGCCGCTCATTTTTGTTTGTAAGCAATCTTCGGTATAGAACCTTAAAAAAACTTGAAAACCCAAATAAATATCATCCATTGGTTTCCCATTGGCCATATTCTTATTTACTTCCTCAAAAACTCTTGCAAATGAATCAAGACATGATTTCTACTTTACAGAAAATAGGTTGCCTTTCCCCACTGAGTTATGTTGCCATTTACATATTTGGTCTTATAGATTAAGGTGTTTGAACTCAAAACTAAGAGAGTATTTCAGAACCACAGTAAGCTTATAAAGCCCAACTTCAGTGTTTGTGTTAACAGGTAAAGGAATATCATGGATAAATATTGTCCACAGATGATCCTCAAACCTTCCTTTATCTATCATTTGCACACATTTCTTCATCAGAAACTATATACCAGAGGAAGAAAATTGACTAAAATCACTTTTCATCTACATCAAGTAATCCCAGATTAACTCTATTTTATGCCAATCACCTCTTCATTCCAAATTTCTATGGCACTTAGGTTATCAATTTTTAAATAATAGTATTGTTAATATAATATGTTTTAAGTCAGTCTCTGGCTTTTGTATACCTTGTGTTTTACTACCCCCAGAAGATCACAAACTCCTATGTAAGCATGAAATATATTTTGAGGTTCTCTTTTCATATATATCTGATTCTATAATGTCTGGTAATTTATAAGTTCTGTACAGGGTAGATGCTTAGTAACCATTTGTTAACTAATTTTATACCTCTTCATGGTTATAACTACTTTGAAAAAGGCAAAGGAATGTCAGCAGGAAGGAAATGGAAGGGAATTCATGATGGCAAGTACTGGTGATGAAATTATGCCTAAACTGATTTTATTTCCCAAATTCAAGAATAGACTAATCTATCCTTTCTGCTAAAGGAAGCTGAATATCCCCATCCCCTTCTTTTTTTTTTTTTTTTTTTTGAGAGGCGTCTTGCTCTGTCATCCAGGCTGGAGTGCAGAGGCACAATCTCAGCTCACTACAACCTCTGCCTCTCGGGTTCAAGAGATTCTCCTGCCTCAGCCTCCCAAGCAGCTGGGACCATAGGCGTGTGCCACCACGCCGGGCTAATTTTTGTATTTTCAGTAGAGACGGGGTTTCACCATGTTGACCAGGCTGGTCTCGAACTCCTGACCTCAAGTGATCCACCTGCCTTGGCCTCCCAAAGTGCTGGGATTACAGGTGTGAGCCACCGTGCCTGGCCAGGAAGCTGAATACTTATTAAAAGTGAAATGTAACTTGAACTCTATGCAAAGAAATTGTTATTTTGAAATCATCTGCCTTACTATGAAGTGACAGTTCTCTAAGAAATGTGTTACCTTTTTCCTAAAAAGAGAATCTTCACTCCTTTAGCAGTCAAGTGAGTTAATTTCCTTTCAGTTTTATTAAAACCATTTCCAAACCCCATCTTAGCTTTTCCTGTGAAGACAGTCAGCTCTGGTGGTATCCATACGCACAGACTGGTTTGAAAAAAATCTCTGGAAGAGTTAAACCTAGGGTTCTTTCGAAAGTAACTGATTAGATTCACTCTAAATAGTTTTATTTTGGACAGATAACTGAGAGTATTTGTGACTGGCTAACAGCAGGAACTAGAATAGACTTCGTAGTCTAGTAGGAGTTAAAACTTGAGAAACGGCAATTGATGATGAAGACCCATAGCTGATAAGTAACCATTTGGAGTACTACAAAATGGAGCAGAAAACCCACTGATAATTTATTGTATTTTTAAATCCCCATTACAAAAAGAAAAAACAAAAAAACTTTTGGGTGCATTTATAAACACATAGACACCAAACATGACTGGGATCACACCTGGGCTATTCAGCTTCTCCAAACTCATTAACTGAAAAGATATAGATTAATTGGAGGGAGTTCAGAGAAGAGTAACAAAAATGATTAAGGGGCCAGAGGGATTGATTTATGAGCAAAGATTAAAAGAATTTTGTCTATACAATTTAACTAAGTAATGACTAAGGGGGAAGGGGGTGGGGATACAACTGTCTGAAGGGTGTAAACACCAAGGAGAGAGGAGAATAATTTACTATGCAACATGAGAATATAACTAGGGCTAATAAGCTATAATTACCCAAAGGAATAACAGAATAAATATTTCAGGGAAACTCAGAACCATGAGACTGCCAACTTGTTTCTCAAGGAGACACTGGCAGACACTTTTAATGTTAGTCTCATCCAGATTAACAAGTATGTGGTATGAAACAATCATTTTATGCCACTGAGCTCTCTCTTCCCCCACCCTCTTCAACAGTCTTGCCTTTTACATTATTGTGGCATAGTTCGAGTCCATCCTAGTGCACAGGTCTATATAGTTTTATCTTTGTTAGTGTGGATAAGTCAAAGTTTAATTCCAATAGTGGCCATACAAGAGCCCTTCCTTTTGGATTTACTGTGAATTTAATTGAAAAGCATCAAAATAAGGGATCATATCTGAAGAGGAGAAAATCTTGGATTCTGCTTCAGAAGTCATAGTGTTTGTGTTTTGGATCTCCAATAATAAACTTTCAAATTATATTTAATGTCTAGAAAAGTTCAATTTTAGCATTATTGCAAGAAAAAAGACACTAAAAATCTTTGTAGGCTTCATGATTTGTGTAAACTTTGGAATGTGGTTCTTCAGAAAACAAATTAGTCTGTGGGTAACTGCAGGCTAAGTTATTTGGCTAATTCCTATTGTGCTATCATGACATTCCAGAGCATTGCTATTTAACTTTGCCAGATAAGATTTTGCATGTCACTGCAGTGAAAGCAACTTCTTTTGTATGCATACTTCTCTCCTTCTTTTCCTTTGTGTTGGGAATCTTCATAGGGTGATCCCATTCTGGAAATACCATTTTTTCCCTTCACCATTGCATTGAGGAGTTCTTCTGGTTTTATGTTAAATTTTATACTTCCTTGTCAACATTTTTCCTAGATAAATAATATATTAATGCAATATTTTAAATAAAAAATTTAAATAAACTTTTAATGTTATAATAGTTTTACATTTACAGAAAAGTTGTGGAGATAATACAGAGTTCCCATATACTCTATTCCCAGTGTCCCCCTATTACATTAGTATGGTACATTTGTCATATCAAATGACCTAATACAGATACATTATTATTAATTAAAATTCATACTTTATTCACTTTTTTTAGTTTTTACCTAAAGTCCTCTTTCTGTTCCAAGATCCCATCCAAGATGCCACAGTACATTTAGTATCCCCTTGACTGTGGTAATTTCTCAGACTTTCCGATGACCTTAACAGTTTTGAGGAGTACTAGTTAGGTATTTTGCAGAATTTCCTTCAATTGGGATGTGTCTAATGTTTTTCTCATGACTAGAATGGGGTTATAGGCTTTTGGAAGGAAGACTACAGAGGTAAAATGCCATTTGAAACACATCAATATCAAAGGTACATACTATCTTCAACTTGGGGAAGCTGATTGAAAAAATAAGTTTTTAAGTACATAGTGTCAACATGACTTATCACTATTATTGTTAACCTTGGTCACCTGGTCAAGTAGTGTTTGTCAGATTTCTCCACTATAAACTTATTTTTCCTGTTCATATTTCACTCTTTGTAAGGAAATCATTATGTACAGCCCATGCTAAAGGAGTGAGGAATTAGGCTCCACCTCCTTGATGGTGAAGCATGTACATAAATTATTTGGAATTCTTCTGCACAGTTGATTTGCCTATTCTCACACATTTATTTATTTATTTATTTATTTAAGTCTAGAAACAATGATATTTATTTTATACTTTGGGTTATAATCCAATACTGCTTTATTCTGTTGTTCAAATCATTCTGGCTTTGGCCACTGAGAGGTCTTTCAGTTGGCTCCTGTGTCCCTTTGATGTACCCTCATCCATGTGGGCTTTTATTGAACACTTCTTAACTTGATGGCACTACAAGATGCTACAGGTTCATATGTATATTTCCTGCCCCAGTTACTACTATGATCAACCAATTCTCCAAGGATCTCTGGTTCCTTTTATTGAAGAATGGTATTACAAAACAAGATCTGAGTGCTAGATGTGCTCATTGCTACTGGATGTCATTACTTCTAGGCCTTCTCAGCTGACAGAGGAAGAAAATGTATGTGTATACTAGCCCATGTATGTATACACATATCTATGAATATTTCCATATGTAACCATCTGTATCATTACTAAGCTAAACATGAGTTCATACTGATGTCCCCAATGCTAATACAATACCACATGGATCATTCTAACCTTCTCTCTTGCTTGCCTGTAACTTCCTGTTGCCATCCACCATCCATTTACTTGATCATCCAATTCCAATTTGTGACTATAGTGGTTTCAGGCTTGTTAATTCACACCTCTGTGGGGACAACTTTATCAGATATAGTAGATGCTTATCTATGGTTCCTTTTGTCTTTAGTCTTACAAACTCATTTCCAAAGTTACTTAGGTTGGGCCTTTTTCCCCCACATCCTTCAGTTAAGTTGTTTCATACATATAATTAGATTCTTTTGTCAAATTCTGTATCCCATCCTGAGATCAATCCCCTGATGACTTCTTAGATTATTTTTTAACTTTTGCATACATTAAGATTTACTCTTTGGGCTGTAAAGTTCTGTGAAGTTTTGAAAAATGCATAGTGTTATGTGTCCACCATTACAGTATCATACAGAATGTTTCATCACCCTAAAAATCTCCTGTGTCCCGCCTACTCAACCTTCCCTCCTCCTCCACATACCTCTGACAACCACTGATCATCTGTGTACCATCTCTACAGTTTTGCCTTTTCCAAAATGTTGCATAAATAGGATAGCGAAGTGTACAGACTTTCCAACTGACTTCTTTCACTTGGCAATATATAGTTTAGATTTAGCCATGTCTTTGTATAGCTTGATAGATCATTCCTATTTTATCAGTGAATAGAATTCTTTTATATGGATGGACCACAGTTTGTTTATTCGTTCACCTATTAAGTGACATCTTGGTTGCTTCTAATTTTGGTGATTATGAGTAAGGCTGCTATAAACATTTGTGTGCAGATTTTTGTGTAATCATAAGTTTCAAATCAGTTGGGTAAATACAAAGGAGTGTGATTGCTGGATCATATGATAAAACTATGTTTAACTTTGTAAGAACTGCCAAACTGTCTTCCAAAGTGGCTAACCATTTTTGCAATCTCACCAGCAGTGAATGAGGGTTCCTGTTCCTATGCTTTCTTGCCAGCAATTGGTATTGTCAGTTTTTGAATTTCAGCCTTTCTAATGAGTGCCTAGTGATATTTCATTTTTGTCTTAATGTTTATTTCACTAATGACAACCTTGCCCACCTTTGAGTGGTTATAAACTATGAATTTTTAAACAATAGTTTTAGTTTTACTAATTCTCTTTGTTGGGATTGAGGGAACAATGCTTTTAAAGTGTTAGGCTTTATTTATATTGGAAACAGGTTTAAAATTCAGGCTGCTACCTTTTTATAAATGTGTTGATTTGTGCTTCTGTCCTAATTAGCTACAACATAGGCAAAGGAAGCATCTACTAAAGTGAACGCCAAGACACCAGTAGCAGAGAGTGAATCACAAGAACCTTATGTGATTGTTGTGCACAAAGTAGAGGGAGTTTTGTTGGTAAGCAAGATGCCTATAAGATGATTGTTTTTCTGGATGTATCCAGGACTTCATTTTATCTTTTTTATTCTTCCCTCTCTCATTACCATCACCACACACACACACCTTTCTGTCCTCCCCACCTAAAGATGGAAACAACAGTAAGGAGGACTAAAATGTAATCAGAATATATATGCAGCATGACTTCTTCTTGCTTTAGGAACAGATAACCAGAGTGACTTTCTTTTTCTTTTTCCAATGTGACTAGCAGATAAATGATTTCTTTCACAGCTGTTAGTTTTATCTGATTTTGATGGCCTTTTTAAAAATTTTCCTTTAAGTTCCTGAATACATGTACAGAACATGCAGGTTTGTTACATAGGTATATGTGTGCCATGGTGGTTTGCTGCACCTATTGACTCGTCCTCTAAGTCCCCTCCCCTTACTCCCCACCCCCGAACAAGCCCTGATATGTGTCGTTCCCCTCCCTGTGTCCACGTGTTCTCATTGTTCAACTCCCACTTATAAGTGAGAGTTGTTTGCTTTTCTGTTTGCTGGGTTAGTTTGCTGAGGATGATGGCTTCCAGCTTCATCCAAGTCCCTTCAAAGGACATTATATCATTCCTTTTTATGGCTGTGTAGTATTCCATGGTATATATGTGCCATGTTTTCTTTATCCAGTCTATCATTGATAGGCATTTGGGTTGGTTCCATGACTTTGCTATTGTAAATAGTGCTGCAATAAACATATATGTGCATATGTCTTTATAATAGAATGATTTATTTAGGTGATTTATTTATACTAGAATGATTTATCCCTTTGGGTATATACCCAGTAATGAGATTGTTGGGTCAAATGGTATTTTTGGTTCTAGATCCTTGAGGAACTACCACGCTGTCTTCCACAATGGTTGAACTAATTTACATTTCCACCAACAGTGTAAAAGCATTCCTATTTCTCCACAGCCTCGCCAGCATCCGTTGTTTCTTGACTTTTTAATAATTGCCATTCTGACTGGCATGAGATCATATCTCATTGTGGTTTTAATTTGCATTTCTCTAATTATCAGTGATGTTGAGCTTTTTTTCATATGTTTGTTGGCTATGTAAATGTCTTCTTTTGAGAAATGTCTCTTCATGTCATTTGCCCACTTTTTGATGGGGTTGTTTGTTTTTTTCTTGCAAATTTCAGTTCCTTGTAAATTCTAGATATTAGACCTTTGTCAGATGGGTAGATTACAAAAGTTTTCTCCCATTCTGTAGGTTGCCTGTTCACTCTGATGATAGTTTGTTTTGCTGTGCAGAAGCTCTTTAGTTTAATTAGATCCCATTTGTCAATTCTGGCTTTTGTTGCAATTGCTTTTGGTGTTTTTGTCATGAAGTATTTGCCCATGCCTGTGTCCTGAATGGTATTGCGTAGGTTTTCTTCTAGGGTTTTTATTACGTTGGATTTTACATGTAAGTCCTTAATCCATCTTGAGTTAATTTTTGTATGTGGTGTAAGGAAGGGGTCTAGTTTCAAATTTCCACATGTGGTTAGACAGAACTCTCAACACCATGTATTAAATAGGGAGTCATTTTCCCATTGCTTGTTTTTGTCAGGTTTGTTGACAATCAGATGGTTGGAGATGTGTGGTGCTACTTCGGAGGTCTCTGTTCTGTTCCATTGGTCTATATGTCTGTTTTGGTACCAGTACCATACTGTTTTGGTTACTGTAGCCTTGTAGTATAGTTTTTAGTCAGGTAATGTGATGCCTCCAGCTTTGTTCTTTTTACGTAGGATTGTCTCGGCTGTACAGGGTTGTCTTTGATTCCACATGAAATTTAAAGTAGTTTTTTCTAATTCTGTGAAGAACGTCAATGGTAGTTTGATGGGAATACCATTGAATCTATAAATTACTTTGGGCAATATGGCCATTTTCATGATATTGATTCTTCCTATCCTTGAGGATGAAATGTTTTTCCATTTATGTCCTCCCTTATTTCCTTGAGCAGTGGTTTGTAGTTCTTCTTGAAGAGGTCCTTTAAATCCCTTGTTAGCTCTGTTCCTAGGTATTTCATTCTCTTTGTAGTGATTGTGAATGGCAGTTCACTCATGATTTGGCTCTCTGCTTGTCTATTTTTGGTGTAAAGGAATGCTTGTGATTTTTGCACATTTTGTATTCTGAGACTGCTGAAGTTGCTTATCAGTTTAAGGAGTCTGGAGGCTGAGACAATGGGGTTTTCTAAATATAAAATCATGTTGTCTGCAAACAGAGACAATCTGACTTCCTCTCTTCTTATTTGAATACCCTTATTTCTTTCTCTTGCCTGATTGCCCTGGCCAGAACTTCCAATACTGTGTTGAATAGGAGTGGTAAGAGATGGCATCCTTGTCTTGTGCTGGTTTTCAAAGGGAATGCATCCAGCTTTTGCCCATTCAACATGATATTGGCTGTGGGTTTGTCATAAATACCTCTTATTATTTTGAGATATGTTCCATCAATACTTAGTTTATTGAGAGTTTTTAACATGAAGGGATGTTGAATTTTATCAAAGGCCTTTTCTGCATCTATTTAGATAATCATGTGGTTTTTGTCTTTGGTTCTGTTTATGTGATGGATTACATTTATTGATTTGCATATGTTGAACCAGCTTTGCATTCCAGGAATGAAGCAAACTTGATCTTGGTGGATAAGTTTTTTGATGTGCTGCTGGATTCAGTTTGCCAGTGTTTTATTGAGGATTTTTGCATCGATATTCAGCAGGAATATTGGCCTGAAGTTTTCTGTTTTTGTTGTGTCTCTTCCCAGTTTTGGTATCAAGATGATGCTGGCTTCATAAAATGAGTTAGGGAGGAGTTCCTCCTTTTCAATTTGGAATAGTTTCAGAAGGAATGGTACCAGCTCCTCTTCGTACCTCTGGTAGAATTCGGCTGTGAATCCATCTGGTCCTGG
>NW_012115333.1:1888150-1919862 GCF_000951035.1 Colobus angolensis palliatus | reverse complement strand
CTTCAGTTCTGCTCTGATCTTAGTTATTTCTTGTCTTCTGCTGGCTTTCGGATTAGTTTGCTCTTGCCTCTCTAGCTCTTTTAATTGTGATGTTAGGATGTCGATTTGAGATCTCTCTATCTTTCTGATGTTGGCATTTAGTGCTATAAATTTACCTCTTAACATTGCTTTAGCTGTGCCCCAGAGATTCTGGTACATTGTCTCTTTGTTCTCATTGGTTTCAAAGAACTTCTTGATTTCTGCTTTAATTTCATTATTTACTGAGGAGTCATTCAGGAGCAGGTTGTTCAATTTCCATGTAATAGTGTGGTTTTGAGTGAGTTTCTTAATCTTGAGTTCTAATTTGATTGCATTGTGGTCTGAGAGACTGTTTGTTATGAGGTCAGTTCTTTTGCATTTGCTGAGGAGTGTTTTACTTCCAATCGTGTGGTCTATTTTAGAGAAAGTGCCATGTGGCACTGAGAAGAATATATATTTTGTTGATTTGGGGTAAAGAATTCTGTAGATGTCTATTAGGTCCACTTGTTCCAGAGATGAGTTCAAGCCTTGAATATTCTTGTTATTTTTTTGTCTCACTGATCTGTCCAATATTGACAGTGGGGTGTTAAAGTCTCCCACTATTATTGTGTGGGAGTCTAAGTCTCTTTGTAGGTCTCTAGGAACTTGTTTTATGAATCTGGGTACTCCTGTATTGGGTGCATATATATTTAGAATAGTTAGCTATTGTTGCATTGTTGCCCTTACCATTATGTAATGCCCTTCTTTGTCTTTTTTGATCTTGTTTTTTTAAAGTCTGTTTTGTCAGAGACTAGGATTGCAACCCCTGCTTTTTTTGCTTTCCATTTGCTTGGAAAATTTTCCTCCATCCCTTTGTTTTGAGCCTATGTGTGTCTTTGCACATAAGATGGGTCTCCCGAATACAGCACACCAATGGGTCTTGACTCTTTATCCAATTTGCCAGTCTGTGTCTTTTAATTGGGCCATTTAGTCCATTTACATTTAAGGTTAGTATTGTTATGTGTGGATTTGATCCTGTCATCATTATACTATCTGGCTATTTTGCACACTAGTTGATGCAGTTTCTTCATAGTGTCATTGGTCTTTATATTTTGGTGTGTTTTTGCAGTGGCTGGTACTGGTTTTTCCTTTCCATATTTCATGCTTCTTTCAGGAGCTCTTGCAAGGCAGGCAGGTGATAACAAAATCCCTCAGCATTTGCTTGTCTGGAAAGGATTTTATTTCTCCTTTGCTTACGAAACTTAATTTGGCTGGATATGAAATTCTGGATTGAAAATTCTTTTCTAAAAATGTTGAATATTGGCCCCAAATCTCTTCTGGCTTGTAGAGTTTCTGCTGAGAGGTCCACTGTTAGTCTGATGGGCTTCCCTTTGTAGGTAACCTAGCCTTTCTCTGTGGCTGCCCTTAACTCTTCTTCCTTCACTTCAACCTTGGAGAATCTGATGGTTATGTGTCTTGGGGTTGATCTTCTCGTGGAGTATCTTAGTGGTGCCCTCTGTATTTCCTGAATTTGCATGTTGGCCTGTCTTGCTAGGTTGGAGAAGTTCTCCTGGATAGTATCCTGAAGTGTGTTTTCCAGCTCTTTGATTGCCTTTTAACACTAATTTAGGTCCTTCCTCTCTGAGTATACCTGGTGCTACCATGTTGCCCCATCTCTCCCCAAGCTGCAAACTTATCTTTCTCCCTTTGTTTCTGATTCCATCTTATCCATTCTATATGCCATTACTTCAGGGTCACACTAGGTAAAAAAATAATAGTAGTCATTGTCTAAATCAATTTTATTTTAAATGTTAGTGGGGAAGAATACAACTAACATTAACTGAGCATCTACAATGTATCAAGAACTTTTATACATGTTCTCATTTAATTCTCACAACAATTCCATGGGTGATTGTTATTCCTGTTGTACAGATGACATTAATTTAGAGGCAAGTGGCATGCTTTAACCCTCTTGTACATACTATTCCCTCTGTCTAGGATACCCCTTCCGTTCCATCTTTATCTAGCAAACTACCAATCCTTCAAAAGCCACTTCAGATGTCGTCTCCCTAGCTGGTGGTCTTAACACTGCCCATGTCGATTCTGAAAAGACTCTCCAAGTAATTCTGATACTGGCCACTGGTTAGGAGTCATCATATAAAACAATACTGTGTAGAGAGCAACAGCCACATCTTACTGATATCTGTATTCCTGTTGCATTGCAGAGTCTATTTTGCATTCCACAGTAGTGTATCGGTCAGTGTTTATTGAAGGAATTATTTAGGTTTATGGAAATGCAGGTGTTATGTTGTATATTACTGTGGGTGGGTAGATTTTGAAAAATTTAAATAAATTTATTCCGATAAATGCTCTGTCTCTGGGGAGCAGAAGAAGCGAAAGGTTGTGATAACTATGAATGAAACCCATATAAACACAGAGGCAACAATTTGTAGAAAGAAGATAATGCTTATCATATTTTTATTCTTTTTGGAAACAAACTACTTTTCTCATAAAGCAAACTAAAAAAAGTAAAATTTGATAAAGTCTGTTTGGCTGGTACAAATACATAGCACATAATTGTAAACCAGGGATATTTCCTTGGGAAATGGATTGCCATCAGAAAAAAAGACTGCATGAAATGTTTAACATTTATTAAAGCAACATAGGTTAAAGTGTTAAATAGCTGAAAATCACTGAAGTAGGAACTCATAGAAAAGTTTGGGTAGCCTACTATCCTTTATGTAAAGCAGGATCTTTGTTGATTCAAAATACTTTGTTTGCCTTGGGCTCTATGGTGTTGAACATTGCTAAAAATAAATGCGCCACCAACTTACACTTGGAAATTTCTTCATTCTATAAAAGTTTACATTGTGTTGTAACAGAATTTGACCTTTATTGGCAAGAAATAATGTAAAACATTACTAATCAATTCTCAAGCATGATATGGCAGCACTTTGCACACAACTAGGTACCAGCTGATAAGAGATGAGATCTCTGATTACTATTTCAGCAGTTACCATTAATACAACTAAAAATGAAAATTGTGACTGGCAAGTGCTCAAGCATTTTAGTACTAACATAATTACTTGTTGCTTGGAACTTGGCTCTGCATGGTGCAAGTTCAATGTCAATTTAAGACCCCAGCAAGATACTGTACAGCTGACTTCATTTGCCAAAGAAATTTGAAAACTTTTTTAAAGCTATTAAAAGCATTCTTGCTGTTTTTTGGCAGTGCTAGGTAGAACTTGGCTCATCATGGAGCTGGGGTAATCAGAGAGTGAGCAAATGATTATTTAGGTCCTTAGGCAAACATACAAGCTTTGAAGCCAGGGTATTTCTAATTGCATGCCTAGTGCCTGATTGACATGATTCTGAGGTTAGACAACTACCCCGAGAAGCTAATCCTAGTTGCCGATTGTTTACCAGTGACCCTCCACTCCTACACATAGAATTGTGTTTCACCTACTGACAGTGGTCTGCCAAAGTCCAGAATGAATCTTCCTGGAGTGTAGATTCTGCTCAGGGTTAACAGAAAACACTTCACTGTGTGTGTGTGTGTGTGTGTGTGACGTATAATGCAAAATTCTTCTAAAATGGGAGACTTCAAAGAAATGTTAAGACTTAAGCCTGTCCCTCCCACTCCTGCCATGGGGAAATGGCATTTGGAAGTGTGGAGAAACTTAAGTTTCTCTAAGTTATGGCCACTTTTCTGGAATGCTCTTCTCTCTCACCTCTGCCCAGAAGTATCCTGCTTATTTTTCAAAAGTCATTGTCCCCATCTTCTCTACCCCAAGCAGAGTTAACACTTCTCTGTGGCTCTATAGACTTACCTTTATGAACCTCATGTGGCATTCATCCCATTGGTGTGATTACCTGTTTGTCTTCTCACTAGGTAGATGGTGAGCCTCAGAAGAACAAGGTCTACAGGTTCTTTATATCCTCATGCCTTGCGCCATATTTGACTAGAGCAAGTAACTAGCAAACAGTGAATAGTGAATAGGTAGATGGATAAATGGATGATAGAACAGACAGGAAAATGTCCATCGATGTGTCCACCCACATGAATAAGATTCTGAGCTCCTCTCCTAATATTCTAGTTTAGGCCTCTGAATATAGAAATGGGTGTTCACTGGGCTGTTTTCAACTTGCATATCAGTTATACACTTACTTTTAATGGGGAAATATCAATGTAATTCATTCTACTATAAGGCGCAGGAAGAAAAATCATATGATCATATCAATTAATACAAACAAAGTATTTAACAAAATCCAATACCAATTCACGATTTAAAAAAAAGAAACCCCAACCAACTAGGAGTAGAGGGGAACATCCACAAATTGATAAAGGACATCTACAAAAGTTCTACAGGTAACATCATACTTTATGGTAAAAGACTAAGTGCTTTTCTTCTAAAATCAGGAACAAGATTAGGATGTCTGCTCTCATCATTTCTAGTCAACATTGTGCTAGAGGTTCTAGCCAGTGAAATAAGGAAGCAATAAATAAGAGGCAACCAATTTGGAAAGGAAATAAAACTGTCTTTATATACAGACGACATGATTATCTTTGTAAAAAGTTGTAAGAAATCCACAAAACAACTACCAGAACTGGTAAGTGAATACAGCAAGTTCACAGGATTCAGGGTCATTATTAAAAATCAATTCTATTCCTATATACTAGGAATAAACAATCATAAATTGGAAATATTAAGAATGGTATTCTTAATAGCATCAAAAATATGAAATATTAAGATGTCAGTTTTCCCAAAATTGATCTATAGATTCAATGCAATTTAACATTTTTATAGGAACTGATAAGCTGATCTGAAAATTTATGTGGAAAGTCGGAGTACCTAGAATATCCTAAACAACTTTGAAAAAAAGAACAAAGTTGGAGGACCTATGCTACCTGATTTCAAGGGTTATTAGAAAGCTACAGTAATCAAGGCATAGTGTTTTTAATATAGACAGTAGATCTAGTTGCAGAACAGTGAGCCAAGAAATAAACTCACACATATATGGCCAAATGATCTGCAACAAAAGTGTGAAGCAATTCAATGGAAAAATTATATTAAAAGACAAAATACAGCGTGGAAGAAAATAATTGCAAATCACATATCTGATAAAGAACTGTTATCAAGAATATATAATGATCTTTTAAAACTTCAATAATAAAAAACACACAACTCAATGTTTTTAAATGGAGGAGACAGAGTCAGGCACAATGGTAGATATCTGTAATCCCAATTACTTGGGAGGCTGAGGTGACAGGATCACTTGAGCCCAGTTTGAAACCAGCCTGGGCAACATAGCCAGATCGTGTCTCTAAAAACAAACAAACAAAAAAATTTAAATGGGTGAAGTATTTGAAAAGACACTTCACTAAAGAAGATATATGAAAAGATCCTCAACATCATTAGCCATCAGAGAAATGCAAATTAAAGCCATAATGAGAGACTACTACATACCTATTAGAATGATTAAACTTAAAAAGACTGACCATACCAAGTTTTGATGAGGATATGAGAGCCTGAAATTCTCATACACTGCTGGTGGAAATGTAAAATGTAAAATCCACTTTAGGAAATAGTTTGGCAGTTTCTTATAACATGTACTTACCACATAGTATATGTTACCCAACAGTTCTACTCCAAGGTATTTCCTGAGAGAAATAAAAGCGTATGTCCACACAAAGACTTGCACACCAATGTCCGTAACAGTTTTATTTGTAGTAACTAAAAACTGGAAACAAATCATTTTGTCCCTCAACAGATAATGGATAAACAAACTCTGTTACATCCATGCAACAGAATACTACTTATCAATGAAAAGGAATGAACTGATACGTATTATCACATGATAGAATCTCAAAATAATTATGCTGAGAGAAAGAAGCCAGACAAAGTATATTGTGTGATGCTATTTATATAAAATTCTAGAAAATGAAAACTGATCTATAGTGATAAAAACAGATCAGTCATTACCTGGAAATGCAGAGCGCATCGGAGACTGGGCTGAGTGGGAAGGGATTACAAAGGAGCATAAGGAAACTTTTGGGGGTGATGGATATCTTTGTTATTTTGATTGTGATGATGGTTTCACAGGTGTACATATATGTACATACATATGTAAAAACTTAAAAATTATACACTTAAATATGTACAGTTTGTTATATGTCTATAAAACCATAAAAATGATCTCTGTGGCTGAAAATGAAGCTGGTTATAACTTAATCCAGAGTTTGTGTCAAGTACCAGTGGGTTATAAGAGAAAGGATATACAAGGCTTTGAGGCTGGGGTTAAGGGAAAGAGGCAGGTTAAATAATAGAGACAGGGGCTATTCTTTAGTTGGCTTCTTGCCAGAACTCTTTTTCAGGTAAAGGTTCTGAGAGACTGATTTAAATTTAGTAATGGCAAAAGAAGATTTCTGTTTCAAGGTTACTAATTGGTTTTTAAATTGCCATATGATTATGTTTATATCTTATAAGTATTACATGCACATAGTTTTTAAAAATATGAACTAAGTACCTAAAAGTTTATAATGCAGGCAATGTTTCACTGTTCCAACCCTCCTAATCCTAATCCTCTGAGATTACCTTTCACTCTATTAACTGTTTCTGTTTAGTTCCTCTATTGACTGCTTCCCTATATACTGCTATTTCTTAATTCATCTATTTTAGGCTTTATTAACTTTATAATTTAATAAATGAGGCTATAACTCACTTATACTATCTCTTGTCCCAATTTAGTTATCATGCTTTTTAGTTCCTCTTTTTTTTGAGGAATATACTTAGACCTTTATTTCTTGTTTCATAAACTATGTACAGTATCTCTTAGTTCTCTGTAAAAATTAAGAGTTTGTAAAAAGAGGCCATAAGTTCCCTTTATCTCTCTCCCCTACCTACCGATTCTAGTCATTTGTACTTTTAGTTTCTACATTGCCAAGAGTGGTAATGTTTATGTTTTGCTCTACATTTATAATTAACTATCTCTATAATTAAATAGCCTGTACTTTTGTATATTGGTTATTTCCAGAAGTTGAAAATCAATATACAATGTTTATACTATTGTTAATTATTTAAAATTTTTCTCTCTTCTGTCAAGTGTTGATAGTATTACATTTCTTAATTTGTAAAACTTGTTTTTTTCTGGATTTTCTAATTACCTTTATTTTTTCTTGCATTGTCTGCTACATTCATAAGTTTCTCTAATTTCTTAAAGATGGATAGGCCTGGCGTGGTGGCTCACGCCTATAATCCCAGTACTTTGAGAGGCCGAGGCGGGCAGATCACGAGATCGGGAGTTTGAGACCAGCCTGGCCAACGTGGTGAAACACCGTCTCTACTAAAAATACAAAAAATTAGCTGGGCATGATGGTGCCTGTAATCCCAGATACTCAGGAGGCTGAGGCAAGAGAATCGCTTGAACCCGGGAGGTGGAGGTTGCAGTGAGCCGAGATCGTACCACTGTACTCCAGCCCAGGTGACAGTACAGGACTCCATCTAAAAAAAAAAAAAAAAAAAAAAGGATAAAATGGTGAATCCTTTTCCTGTCTTTTTTTTGATGCCTCTCTCTTGGAGCCCTCCTTCCTTCCATTCAGACTAAATGTTCCTTAGGCCTACTGTACAGCTGGGACTTACTTTTATTAGTCTTTGCGATCTTAAAATGTCATTCTTTTGTTATCAGACTCAATTGATAGTTGATTAGGACAAAATTATAGGTTCGAAATAATATTCTGTCAGAATTTTGAAGGCATTTCTCCATTGTTCTCTCTAAGAGCCAGCATTGCTGATCAGATGATCAAACCATTCCAGTTCTTGTTCCCGTAACTATTAATGTTTTTCCTCTCTGGGAGCTTTTAGGATCTTTTCTATATCTTTGCTGTTCTGAAATTTCATAATGTGTGTAGGGGTTGAGCAAACTGGTTTAGTACCCCAGATATAAGGCCTGCAACTTAATAAGCCTCACCTATGTAAATAGTGCCATTATACTGGGGGACCTCTAAATTCCAGATAGTAGAGATCTTTATTTTAGAACATGAATGCCCACATTAGTTACCTCAATTAGACAATTTATTCAATCTCTTTAGAGAATAACCTTCTGATTTTTTTCTTTGCCTTGGGAATCAATGCCTGAATACTAGCAGTTCTATATGCAGTGGAGGAAAATGATTAATATACAGATTTTCAATGAATTTATCATATTTCATTGTCACCCTCTGCCTTACTTGGCATTTCCAATTTTCACACTTTTCTGTGATCCTACAAGCTGTAAGCCCCTTCTGTCATTTTATCTGCCAGTCTTTATCAGCCAGCATCCTATTCAATTTCTGTCTATCAGAAATGTATTGGGATCTCTTTTCCACTGACTCCCTCTACTATTGTCTTCATTATATCTTTTTTATTGTTTAATGTCATTTTTAAAATTTTTTATTTTTAATTTTTGTGAGTACGTAGTAGGTATATATTTATGGGGTACACGAGCTACTTTGATACAGGCACACAATGCGTAACAATCACATCAAGGTAAATGCAGTAACCATCACTTCAAGCACTTATCCTTTCTTTGTATTGCAGACAATCCAGTTATACTCTTAGTTTTTTTAAATGTAGAATATTTTAAAACGTACAATATTAAAATGTACAATAAATGATTGTTGACTATAGTCACCTTGTTTTGCTATCAAATACGAGATCTTATTCATTCTAACTATATTTTGTACCCTTTAATAATCCTCACTCCCCCACCCATTACTACCTTTCCCAGCCTCTGATAACCATCATTCTACTCTACATCCCCATGAGTTCAATTGTCTTAATTGTTTAGCTCCCACAAATATGTGAGAATATATGAAGTTTGTCTTTCTCTGTCTGGCATCTTTCACTTAACATAATGACCTCCATTTCCCTCCATGTTGTTGCAAATGACAGTATCTCATTCTTTTTATGGATAAATAGTACTGCATTGTGTATGTGTACCATATCTTCTTTATCCATTTATCTGTTGATAGAAACTTAGATTGCTTCCAAATCTTGGCTATTGTGAATAGTGCCACAATAATCATGAGAGTGCAGATATCTCTTTTGATATACTGATGTCCTTTCTTTTGGGTATTTACCTAGCTGATGTCCTTTCTTTTGGGTATATACCTAGCAGTAGGATTGTGGGATCATATGGTAGTTCTATTTTTAGTTTTTTGAGGAACCTCCAAACTGTTCTCCACAGTGATTATAATAATTTACATTCCCACCAACAGTGTACAAGGGTTCCCTGTTCTCCACATCCTCATAAGCATTTGTTATTGCCCGTCTTTTTTTCAATAAGAAAACATTTTTAAAGCCTTTATGTACAAAAGCTTTAAAAACAAATAATACCCTCTGTTTTGCAAATAATATTTGTTTAAAAAGGACCACCCAGTTACAGCACTGTAATATCATGAATAAAGAATGTACAAGGGAGACAAATCAATGTGACTAACATTTGGAGATTTGCTAATATTATTGATTGAAGTATAGGTAATACACATTCTAACTTGTAGTCCATCATTTCAGGGTAGAGTTAATGGTTACCGAAAAGTCTTCCTACATCCTACACATGCTCTGGTCTGGTCACATGTTCTGCATGGTGAAATATTTCACAGTCTCTTTTGTCAATATATGTAAAATAGATTGCAAAGATATACACAAAAAAATAAACAAGCATTACACTCCTCAGTTAATTTTATTAGCTCTCTCTATATATTCTCAAGCATCAAAATGTTATACTTGATTGAAGATTTGTTTCAGAAAATATTTTATCCTTTATTTATGTACTCATATATATGAGTACATAATATATATATTATATACATACATATATATGGATTTTGCTGTTTTGTACCACATCTCTTCATTACTTACCTTTGTAGCAACTATGAAAGCACAATTTTTAACTTCTAATTTAATTTGGTACAAAATATACCTAAAGACTTGTTATCTTTGGATTTTAAAAAAACCAATTTGTATAACCAACAAATCAAGAGCATCGTAAGTATGGCTACAAAATGAAAAAAAAAAAACAAGGGTAAACAGTGATGGAATAAAAATAAGCAGATCAAGGGAAGTGTGCTATCATAAACTAACTGTAGCTTCAACATCTTGAGTACCAGTTTCCTGGCAGATACCAAATATCCAATCACAAGGGATTTTTCCCGAAGGATGTAAGACTGGTTTGAAAATTCTTCAGTCACAGAGCAGCCTACACATGCCAATTAGAAACTGACAGACACTAGATGTGCTTGGAAGATTAAACACTATGTACAGAAACAGCAGTTACTAAGCTCCTCAGTAGTTTCTTGTCTTTTTTTTTTTTTTTTTTTTTTTAGTTTCACTGAATTGACAGTTTGCACAATGAATGTGCTATATTCTGTGGGTCAAAACCGAGTAAATGCTGTGTAAAGTTGGCAGATGGTCATTTTTCCAGCTAAGATCAAGTAAAAACAAAATTTCTGATAAAACAGAGGTTTCGAGTCGGAATCACTCTCCAAAGTACAAAATTGATGGTCCACAATCTCAAATAGCTAAAACTCCTGCAGAATGGAAGGGAGAGACATGAAACAAAGAAATAAATTACAGTCAGTGCTAGTTAATTTAGGAAAAGGGAAAAATAAACCAAACTCCCAAGTAGGTAAAGTTTATCAAAATATTCAGTGATGTAGCTTTCTCCACTCTCTGTCGCACACGCTTGCTAACAAGTATATTAAATTAAGGCCAAATTTAACCTGAATGTGTTTTTTGTTTGTTTGTTTGTTTGTTTGATCTGAGATAGGAATGATCATACTTAGTACTGAAAGGCAGACAATAAAATGGGCCATGAAAGGGTAGGGGGAAGGTACTGTCTATTTTTCAAGGGATTCAACCAGTGATAAAACCTATATACAAGCATGTGTGTAGCTCGAAATAAAATAAAAATAAAAGGACTATTTCACGTCATGACTGCTTGTTGGCTTCCTCTTCACATGCATTCCCTGCCATTCTGTACATAGGATGATGAATCAGAACCAAGGCCATACATACAAATGACCACAATATTTGTCATCATCAATATGACCTTCAAAGAACATTTCTGTCATTTTGAAAAAGGCCATTCCTGTGAGCAATGAATTAGATCCTGCCTGATGTTGTGGTCCTATCTATTCCAGTTTTAACTGTTCTGCCACCTCCTGTAATCCATCTTTGAGATTTTTGCAGCTCTTCATGAGGTACTTCACATCATAAATGACAGGTAAAAACAATCGAAGGATCTCAAAGAAGTCAAGTTCTTCTTCAGGCAAGTTAGAGTTGGTCAGGATTTTGATTAAATAGCCAAAGTTGTAACTGCTATGAAATGACAACCATTTGACCCCTTCACAGAGGACCACTCCTGAAGTCATAAGAAGTTCTGCAAAGTACTGGGTCTCAATTCCTTCCTCATCATGTTTTTTAAACTGGATACCACATGTTGTTAGTAGCTCTATAGAGTCCTGGGCATACATGTCCTCCGTCAAATTAAATTTAAAATTAAACTGCCAAGTTGAAGTCCCTGGAGGGTATTCTCCTTGCTCATTCATAAATGTCAGTCCTAGCTGAATTATCTTTAGCAAGTCTACATTACACCGCAATAGTTGGTATTGATAGTCAGCATTGCTCCTGAATTCTCCAATGGGTCTTGCAACCACACCTGGAAACTCAGTGTCCATAGCAATGTAATTATATTTTTGGATAACTTGACGAATTTTCTTCATCTCTTCATCCATGTTGCAAGCCCAAACTTCACAAATTCTTTGGCTATAATCCACAGTTGCTGCTGGCATAGTGAGGGCACAAGGGAGTACAGATGCCAAGCATCAAAATGTTATACTTGATTGAAGATTCGTTTCAGAAAATATTTTATCCTTTATTTATGTACTTGTGTCGCTGAGCTCACGCTCCTCCTCTTCCCCTCGCCATAGAGACAGCACCCAGCGGCAGTGGCAGTGGCGGGTACCCCACAGACACCTCTCGCCCAGCAAGGGGGAAAGGTGATCAGGAGCTGCGCCGCACCATGCTGTGCCATCGCTTTTCACACCGTCCATCTTTTGAATAAAAGTTAAAATGGATAAAGGCCATTTTCACTGGGGTGAGATGATATCTCATTGTAGTTTCAATTTGCATTTCTCTGATGATTGATGATGTTGAGTACCTTTTAATATGCTTCTTTGCCATTTGTATGTCTTCTTTTGAAAAATGTCTATTCAGATCTTTTGTTCATTTTAGAATCAAATTATTAGATTTTTTTTCCTATAGAGTGGTTTGAGCTCCTTATATATTCTGGTGATTAATCTCTGTCAGATGAGAACTTTGCAAATATTTTCTCCCATTCTGTGGGTTATCTCTTAATTTTGTGGATTGTTTCCTTTGCTATGTAGAAACTTTTTAATTTGATAAGCTCCCATTTGTCCATTTTTGCTTTGGTTGCCTGTGCTTGTGGGATATGAAATTTTTGCCCAGTCCAATTTCCTGGAGTTTCCTCAAATTTTTTCTATTAGTGTCATAGTTTGAGGTCCTAGATTTAAGTCTTTAATCCATTTTAATTTTATCTTTGTGTACAGTGAGAGATAGGGGTCTAGTTTCATTCTTTTACAAATGGATATCCAGTTTTCCCAGCACCATTTACTGAAGAGATTGTGTTTTCCAAATGTATGTTCCTGGAACCTTTGTCAAACATGGGTTCACTGTAGATGTATGGATTTATTCCAGGGTTCTGTATTCTGTTCCATTAGTCTATGTGTCTCTTTTAATGCCAGTACCATGCTGTTTGGGTTACTATAGCTCTGTATTACAATTTGAAATCAGGTAATGTAATTCCTCCAGTTTTGTTCTTTTTGCTCAGGATAGCTTTGGCTATTCTGGGTCTTTTGTGGTTCCATATACATTTTAGAATTTTTTTTATTTCCATGAAGAATGTCATTGATATTTTGATAGGGATTGCATTGAATCAGTAGATAGCTTGAGGTACTATGAATATTTAACAATATTGATTTTTCTAATCCATGAACATGGAATATCTTTTCCACTTTTTGTGTGTCCTCTTCAATTTCTTACATCAACTATTTTATAGTTTTCATTGCAGAGATCTTTCACTTCTTTAGTTAAGTTTATTCCTAGGTATTTTATTTTATTTGTGGCTATTGTAAATGGGATTACTTTCTTAATTTCTTTTTCAGATTGTTTGCTGTTGAAATATAGAAATGCTATGTTGATATTTTTTATCCTGCAACGTTACTGAACTTGTTTATCAGTTCTAATCATTTTTTTGGTGGAGTCTTTAGTTTTTTCCATATATAAGATCATTTCATCTGCAAATAAAGATAATTCAACTTTATCCTTTCCAATTTGGATGCCCTTTATATCTTTCTCTTATCCAATTACTCTAGCCAGGACTTCCAGTACTGTCTTGAATAACAGTGGTGAAAGTGGGCATCTTTGTCTTATTCCAGATCTTGGAGGAAAGAATTTCAGTTTTTCCCTATTGAGTATGATGCTAACTGTGGGTCTGTTATATGTGACTTTTATTGTATTGAGGTATGTTCCTTCTAAACCCAGTTTGTTGAGGGTTTTTATGATGAACAGATGTTGAATTTTATCAAACTCTTTTTTCAGCATCAGTTGAAATGATCATATCATTTTTGTTCTTCATTCTGTTGATATGATGTATCACACTGATTGACTTGCATATGTTGAAGCATCCTTGCATTCCTGGGATAAATGCCACCTGGTCACAGTGAGTGATCTTTTCAATGTGTTGTTAAATTCAGTTTGCTAGTATTTTGTTGAGGGTTTTTGTATCAATGTTTATCAGGGATATTGGCTTGTAGTTTTCTTTTTTTTGATGTTTTTGTCTGGTTTTGGTATCAGGGTAATACTGGCCTTATAGAATGAGTTCGGAAGTACCCCCTTATTCTCTGTTTTTTGGAATAGTTTGAGTAGGATTGATATTAGTTCTTTTTTAAATGTTTGATAAAATTCAGCAGTGAAGCAATTGTGTCCCAGGCTTTTCTTTGCTGGGAGATGTTTTATTACAACTTAAATCTCATTATTTGCTATTAGTCTGTTCAGGTGATGGATTTCATCATGGTTCAATCTTGGTAAGTTGTATGCGTCTAGGAATTTACCCATTTCTTCTAGATTTTTCAATGTATTGGCATACAGTTGCTCATAATAGCCTAGAATGATCTTTTGTATTTCTTCAGTGTCAGTTATAATGTCTCCTTTTTCATCTCTAATTTTATTACTTTAGGTTTTCTCTCTTTTTGTAGTTAGTTGGGCTAAAGGTTTGTTGATTTTGTTTTGTTTATCTTTTGATAAAAAACTTTTCATTTTATTGATCTTTTGTATTTTTATTTCAAATTTCTACTCTGGCCATTATTATTTCTTTTCTTCTACTAATTTTGAGTTTGCTTTGCTCTTGCATTTCTGGTTCTTTTTTAACTTTTGTGAGTACATAGTAGGTGTATATATTTGTGAGTTACATGAGGTTTTTTGATACAGGCATGCAGTACATAATAATCACATCATGGTAAATGGGGTATCCATTTCCTCAAACAT
Source organism: Colobus angolensis palliatus (assembly GCF_000951035.1). Lineage (NCBI taxonomy): Eukaryota > Metazoa > Chordata > Mammalia > Primates > Cercopithecidae > Colobus > Colobus angolensis. The sequence continues at coordinate 1,905,262 of NW_012115333.1, read as the reverse complement.
TTATCCTTTATGTTACAAACAATACCATTATGCTATTTTAGTTAGTTTTCAATGTACAATTAAATGCAATTCTAGTTCTTTAAGATACACCATTAGGTTGTTCATTTGAAATTTTTCTAGTTTTTTATTGTAGGTGCTTATTGTTATAAACTTTCCTCTTAGTACTGCTTTCACTGTATTCCATAGGTTTTTGTATGTTGTATTTCCATTTTCATTTGCTTCAAGAAATTTTTTAATTTCCTTCTTAATTTCTTCATTGGCCCACTGGTCATTCAGGAGTATATTGTTTAATTTCCATATGTTTGTATAGTTTCCAAAATTCTTCGTTATTGGTTTCTAGTTTTATTCCATCATGGTCAGGGAAGATACTTGATATTATTTCAAGTTTTTGAATATTTTAAGACTTCTCTTGTGGCCTAACATATGGTCTATCCTTGAGAATGATCCATGTGCTGAGAAGAAGAGTATGTACTTTGCAACCATTGGATGAAATGTTCTGTGAATATCTATTAGGTCCATTTGATCTATAGTGCAGATTAAGTCTGATGTTTCTTTGTTGATTTTCTGTCTGGATGATCTATCCAATGCTGAAAGAGAAGTGTTGAAGTCTCCAGCTATTACTGTCTTGGGGTCCATCTCTCTCTTTAGCTCTAATAATATTTGTTTTATATATCTGGGTCCTCCAGAGTTGGGTGCATATATATATTTAAAATTGTTATATCCTCTTGTTGAATTGACCCCTTTATCATTATATAATGACCTTCTTTGTCACTTCTTACAGCTTTTGTCTTGAAATATATTTTGTCTGCTATAAGTATAGCTATTCGTGCTAATTTTTTTGTTTCCATTGGCATGGAATATCTTTTTCCATCCCTTTATTTTCAGTCTATGTGTGTCTTTATACATGAAGTGTGTTTCTTGTAGGCAACAGATTATTGGGTCTTGATTTTTTATCTACTCAGCCACTCTATTTTTTTTATGTTATTATTGATAAGTAAAGACTTACTCCTGCCATTTTATTACTTGTTTTATATTTTTATGGTCTTCTCTTCCTTCTTTCCTTTCTTCCTGTCGTCCTTCTAGTGAAGGTGATTTTCTCTGATGGTATGATTTAATTTCTTGATTTTGATTTTTTGTGTATCTGTTGTATTTTTTTACTTAAGATTACCATTATGCTTGCAAATAATATCTTATAACCATTTATTTTAAACTGATGACAACAATGATTACATATACAAACAAACAAGCAAAGAGAAAACTAATAGAAACTCTACACTTTAACTTCATTCCCCCACTTTAAAACCTTCTTTTCTATGTATATCTTATTTTATTATCTATGTCTTAAAAAGTTCTTGTAGTTATTATTTTTTATTGGTTCTTCATTTAGTCTTTATACTTAGGATAAGAGTCATTCGCACACCAGAGTTACAATGTTATAATATTCTGTGTTTTCCTGTGTACTTACTATTACCGGTGAGTTTCGTATGTGCAGGTGGTTATTTATTACTTATTAATGTTCTTTTCTTTCTGATCAAAGTACTCCCTTTAGCATTTTTTGTAGGACAGGCCTGGTGTTGAAATCCCTCACTTTTGTTTGTCTGGGAAAGTCTTTATTTCTCCTTCACGTTTGAAGGAGATCTTCACTGAATATAGTATTCTAGGGTAAAAGGTGTTTTTTTTTTCCTTCAGCACTTTAAATATGTCATGCCACTCTCTTCTAGCCTGTAGGGTTTCCACTGAGAAGTCTGTTGCCAGATGTATAGAGCTCCATTGTTATGTTATTCGGTTTTTTTCTCTTGCTGCTTTCAGAATCATTTCTTTATCCTTCACCTTTGGGAGTTTGATAATTAAATGCTATGAGGTAGTCTTTTTTTGGGTTAAATCTGCTTGGTATTCTATAGCCTTCTTATATTTGAATATGGATATCTTTCTCCAGGTTTGGGACTTTCTCTGTTATCCCTTTGAAGAAAGTTTCTACCCTGATCTCTCTCTATCTCTTCTTTAAGGCAAATAACTCTTGTATTTGCCCTTTTGAGGCTATTTTCTAGATCCTGTAGGCATGCTTCATTTTTTGTATTCTTTTTTCTTTTGTCTCCTCTGACTGTGTATTTTCAAATAGCCTGTCTTCAGGCTTACTAATTTTTGCTTCTGCTTGATCAATTCTGCTAGTAAGAGACTCTGATGCATTCTTCAGTATGCCAGTTGCATTTTTCAGCTCCAGAATTTCTTCTTTATTGTTTTTGTTTCAATCTCTTGTTAAATTTATCTGATAGGATTCTGAATTTCTTCTCTGTGTTAGCTTGGATTTCATTGAGCTTCCTCAAAACAGCTATGTTGAATTCTCTGAGAAGTCACGTATCTCTTTTTCTCTAGGATTGGTCACCAATGCCTTATTTAGTTCATTTGGTAAGATCTTGATGCTTGTGGATATTCATCAATGTCTGGGCATTGAACAGTTAGGTATTGACTAGTCTCCGCAGTCTAGGTTTATTTGTACCCATCCTTCTTGGGAGAGTTTTCCAGGTATTTGAAGGGACTTGAGTGTTGTGATCTAAGTCTTTGGTCACTGCAGCTTTAGGGCCACCCCAAGCCCAATAATGCTGTGGCTCTTGCAGACTCATAGAGGTACCACCTAGATGGTCATGGGTAAGATCTGGGAGAATTCCCTAAATCACCATACAGAGACTCTTGCTCTCTTCCCTTACTTTCCCCCAAACAGAGTCTCTGTCTCTATGCTGAGCTGTCTGAGGCTAGGAGAGGGGTGACACAAGCACCACTGTGGCCACCACCTGGACTGTGCTGGGTCAGACCCAAAGCCAGGATAGCACTGAGTCTCACCCCAGGCTGTGGTGACCACTGCCTGGCTACTGCCTATGTTCACTCAAGGCCCAAGGGCTCTACAATCAGCAGGTGGCAAATCTAGCCAAGCTTATGATATTCCCTTCAGGGTGGCAAGTCTCCCTGGCCCCAGACAGGTCCAACGATGCCATCCAGGAGCCAGGACATGGACTCAGGAAGCATAGGAACCTACTTGGTACTCTATTCTACTGTGGCTGAGCTGACACCCAAAGTGCAAGACAAAGTCCTTCACACTCTTTCTTCCCCTTTCCTCAAGCAGAAGAGTCTCTCCCTGTGGCTACCACTGCCTCAGGCCCATGGCGAGTACTGCCTGGCTATTGCCAGTGTTCACTCAAGGCCCAAGAGTCTTTAGTCAGCTTGTGGTGAATGCTGCCAGGCCTGGGACTCTTCCTTCAGGGCAGTGGGCCCCCCTCTGGCCCAGAACAGGTCCAGAAATGCCATCCAAGAGCCAAGGCCTAGAATTTGGGACCCCAAGTGCCCACTTGGTGCTCTACCCCACTGTGGCTGAGCTAGGACCTAAGCTGTAAAACAAAGTCCCTTTTACTCTTCCCTCTCCTTTTGTCAGGCAAGAGGATTTTCTCATAGCCACCACAGTTGGGAATGTACTGGGCCACACCTGAAGCCAGCACAGCTGAATCTCACACAAGGCCTGTGGCGAGTACTGCCTGGCTACCATTGCTGGTTTTTCAGGGGCCAAAGGCTCTTCAGTCAGCAGGTGATGGATTCTGTCAGGACTGGATCCTTCCCTTCATTGCAGCAGGTTCCCTTCTGACCCAGGGTGTGTTTAGAAATGTCATCCAGGAGCCAGGGCCTGGAACGGGAGCCTTAGGACTCTGCCTGGTACCCTATTCTACTGTGTCTGAGCTGGCATCCAATTTTCAAGACAAAGTCCTCTTTATTCTCCCCTCGCCTCTCCTCAAGAAGAGGAAAGGAATCTCTCCTGGAGTTCTGAGCTGCACTGCTTTTGGTTGAGGGAGGGGTGATGCAAGCACTCCCTTGGCCACCCCAGCTGATATATCACTAGATTGCATGCGTTCCAAGCCACTCTCTCCAAACCCAGCACAGCACTAGGACTTGCCGAGGAATTGTCCTTGCGGCCTAGACTGCCTTTCAAGTTTATTTAGAACCCCAAAGCACTTTAGCCTGCAGTGTTAGGGCTTGCCAGAACTTGGGTTCCAACCACTGGAATGGACAGTTCTCCTCTGGCTAGCACTGGTCTAATGTTCCTTCGGTGGTTGCCAGCTGAGTTCTGCCCCAGGTTGCTTTCCACTGTGACAGGGCAGCACTGAGTTTCAATGCAAAGTCACAGTCACTATGCTCTCCCTCCCCAAAGTGCAGATTCTCTCTGTGCTTCATGGCCACTGTCGGGGGATGGGTGAGAGGTAGCATAGGTGACTTAAGACTGTCTTTCCTACCCTTTTCAGTGCCTCTTTCCTTAATATGATGTTAAAACTAGGTACCATGATCACTCATCTGATTTTTGGTTCTTATTTAGATGCTTTTTTGTATGGATATTTGTTCAATTTGGTGTTCCTGCAAAGGGGGATGATCACTGAAGGCTTTCATTTGGCCGTCTTGCTCCACCTCCTCCACCTCTGTTTGTTTAATGTCATTTTAATGGGATCTTGGGAGAGAGAGGGGCTAAAACTGTTTGGTTAGTGAGTTACCTTGATGCAGATGACTATATACTTGTTAAATTTTAAAGTTTATGGAGTTTCTGTGGATTTTTTGGAAAATATTTGTAATTAGGAGCAATCAGGTATGAACTGGACAAACCTACATTGTTTATCCATTTATAGAAATCAGAGGATTCATTAGAGTTAAAGCTCTGTGAAAGAGATTAGTACAAAGCATTGAAATCTAATTCTCCGTTGCTCCATGGAAAGATATCTTTAGTCCCTAATACTAACAGTCAATGAATATGCATAAAATTGACTCTAATGAATAGGGTATTTTGCTATACGTCATTTCATTTGTTTATATTTTATCCTAATTTCTTTTTGAGTGGATTGCACCATTGAGATACTATAAAAAATATTCATGAGACAACACTTAACATACTTTCTTCACTCACTTTCATGGTCACAAGCAAGAGTCAGGAATTTTCCTCTAAGAAAATGACATTTCCATAGACACCCTAATGCTGGATTCCAGTCAGTAGCCATATTGAAAAAAATTGTCTCTCAAGACATTTGTCTCTCAGTTTTACAGCCACTGAAATACTATTGGCCTGCCATTATGTCACATAATGAATTATTTTGTATTTATCCGAAGGGAGGCCCTGGAACACACTTGGACACATGAGGCACTAAAATGCCAAGCTAACAGAGAACAGCATCGCAGCTTTGGATTTATCTAATCTCACAGTGGTCTTGCTGGTCTCATAGTTTTCTTACCAGTCCTTTTATGCCCTTGGTGATTCTAGTGTTATAGTCTTTTAAATCCTGAATTTGTGTCCCAGGCCCTTTACTGTTTTTCCCAATTCTCAGGTTTGTTTCAGGCATTTATTATGGACTAAATCCTTGCTGATTAACCTGCCTGCCCCTAAGGTACCTGTATCTTAAACTGTTCTTTGAATTCAATCTGCTGTGCTTATAGCCTATCCTGCTTGACCTTTTCCTCTGAAGTTACTTACTGATCTCTGAGATTCACTTTCTATACTCACATTCCTGTGAGCCAGTCCTGGATTAATGATCCGCTGGCCACATATCTGCGTTCATATCCTTGTTATCTACCCAAGCCCATGAGTCTATTTGGACCATTGTTTCTAGTCTTTCTTTCATTATCTGAGCCCTAGTTATAACAGTTGAACTCTAGTCTACAATGTATTTCAATATCAATGTAAACTGAATATCACTCATCTTTCCTTAAAATTTTTCCCACTACTTAATTTTTTTATAATATTTGGAACATTTTTGCCTTCTCAGAATCAATAGTCATCTGTTTCTTAATTTGCTTCTTACTTGTATCCTATTCCCCTCCCCCAAGTTCTGACTGTTGCAACTCTCTTTTCACTAACTACCTCACTTTTATCCTTCCTTCATATTTATCTTGAATGTTGTAGTCAGATGTGGCTTGGGGTAGTTTATGTGGTTTAAGTCTCCATTGGCAGCAGAATAGATTTCATAGAATGCTATTAATAGTGAAATTTTGGACAAGGAGAAAAAGAATCCTAGTTTAAATGTATTTCTCAGGCAATGTCATTTTAGTCATAACGCTACTCTAACTTGTGCTAATCCAACTTCATAAAGGTAAACTGCAACATCATTATCAAATGTTTAAGAGCCATTTAACAATTCACAATTAAGAGGTTGTGTTTGAGCTGATGTTTTCTGAATCCAGAGCTCATTTAATTTATAAACTCACAACTGATTGCCTTTAGTGATTTCCAGGTACTGCAAGTGGAAGAGTATGTTTTTCTCTTTATGTGCCAAAGCACCTTTCACTTTAGAAGTATGAGGAATTACAAAATAAATAAGCACACACTTCCAAGGAAAGGCAGTGTCATCCAGTATATATAGTTGCCCTTCCTTTTATTCAAAGATGTCACTACTGATCTCATCCACTCTCATGTGGAGCAAAGACTAAATCTTCAACCAAAAGTCCTTTCTATATGACATACATGCAAACCATTTTTTAATTTGTGTCTGCAGCTGCTACTTGTAGAGCCTGTCACTATATGTATTTCTGTGTTTGACTTGTGGTCAGCTGAAAGCCTTTGCTCAAAAAGTTCAAAGAATCCACATTGTTGCATTCTAAGCTGGTCTCTGCTGCTGTTTTCCCCAGCAGCCCACAGCTATGTTAATGTTATTTGGAACTATTCTTGAATTCATCCTTTAGAGTATTTCTTATGCCACACCTGCTTGTGGTTATGCCATAAAGCTCACCATACCAAAGATGCTTGGGTTTCCTTCTGCCATTGTATCTCTACACATGTCAGCAAGGAACAGTGATTTAATGCTGATAGACCAGCTGACTTCCAGAATCTCAGTAGTAGTCATCCCCTCTTACCATTTTACAGTAAGCATGACTCTGACTCTGACAATAAAACAGTTCACCAAGTAGATGTGATATCTGTGGTGGGTGTAAATTTCAAAGTCATACAAAAGCTGGACCCAACTTATATTTTCCATTGATGAGGATCAATTCAGTAAGCTTTTAGTTTTTCAGCTCTGTTCTGGATGTTAGAAATCAAGCTAAACCTAGGAAACAAAAAGTCAGGGCAGGAGTACATTTTCCCCCTTTGCATTAATAGTTACATGTTTCTAATAACTCATCTTTCTCCTTGATGTACATCTTAAATAGATTTCACCCTGTCCAGAGGACAAGTACACACTGGTTCTGGACCTACAAATATACCTGCCATTGAGGAGCTTACTACCTATGGGGGAAGAAAAATTACAATTAAGATATATAAGGCATTATTTGATAAATGTGAGGCGATCTGTTCTGCCCCAAAATGGGATCTAAGAAAAGCCAGAGATTGAACTGGTCTGTGGTACAATTTCACACTGGTGCCATTCCATGGTAATCTTCCCAAGTAAAAATAGTTTTTTATTTTCCTTTCTACTTTGTAGTTACTTGCATTGTTGGACAGTGATTTTTAAGTCAAACTGCCTAGGAAGCAAAATTCAGTGACTGCTTTTAGCTCTGTGTGATGAAAAAATGTTGGTTGTGTTTAGATTCCACATTTAGCCTTACTCCATAACTTCAGTCATCCTCTGACATATCTGCAAGACATGCCAATCCCTGGCACTCACATCAGAGATGTCCAAGATGCCAGTTTCATTTGGCATTTGGCCTGATTGCTGCCACCTCCACCCCCTGGTGACAGCTCCCATGGGATGATGTGATCAATGTTGAATGTCCTTGTTTGCTTACTCCCAGGAGTTGGCACACTCTGTTCAGCAACTAGCACATACTGTGCTTCTGTTGTTGTCACACTGTTTTTGAAACCTTACTACCTCCTATTGTATAGTGCTATCACTGCTACAAAAAACCAAAAAATTATTTGTATGTTGTTTGTCTATATATATTAAAAGTAGTTTCTAGTTCAGTGCCTTTCATATGGTAAGTACTCAATGTTTATTCAGACAACACCACCCTGAATGACCTTCTCTAGACCTTTTGTTGATAATCAAAGCATGTCGAGTTAAGGGTTCTTATGATTAAAAGTGTGTTCCATGCCATCTTTTGTAATCATTTTATATCTATGACATATCCATCATGGATATGTACCAATGAGGCAACCCTATTTCACTCATTGGTGCCAGGATGCTCATATCTTGCTATAGTGAAATCAGAGATTTTGTTGAATGTTTCAGGGCATAAATGGTTTAATTTATTTGAAGGTCCCAGCTGATTGCTCATGGCTGATGATAGCGATAGCAGTGCTTGCAATAAGAAACATAGATTTTATATTCAACAACATTGAAAGAGAAATCTGATTTGCTGATTTTACAGAGCCTGGTATGTACTTGCCTCCTCTTGAGGCACATGAAGTACCAATTTCATAAATACATTAACTCTGGGAATGATAGAAGAAAAGGTGAAAAACACTAGCTATGCAATACCCCTATTTTACACAGAAGAAAACAAAGGACTTTGTTTTTTAAGCCTAAAGGTAATGAACTGATTGATAAATGAACAATACAGCTGTTTCTCCAAGTTTAGTTCAAAGACTGGGTGCATCAGAATCCCCTAGTGAGCAAGTTGAAAAGTCAGATTCTAGGGTTCCACCTCAGACTGACTCTAAATTTGGGAAGGGAAAGGCCTGGGATTCTGCATTTGACACTCATGCCTAGTGATTCTGATGTACACTGAAGTTTGAGAACCACTGACCTATAGGGTTCTCAGTCTTAGGATCCCTTTGATTTGATTCCTGCCAGTAGTGTATTGAATCCTTAGTGTACCTCTTCATGATGGATCTCAAAAACTAGGCTCAATTAGAGTAAAAAAATATATATATTGGCTTTAGGGAATGGATTGGTGATAGTCTGCTCTCTGGTTTAAGTATGTCCCCTCCAAAATGTAGGTGTTGCCAATGTGGTGGTATTAAGAGGTGAGGCCTTTAAGAGCCAATTAGGTCATTATGGCTCCTACCTTGTGAATGGGATTAAGGTCATTTTAAAAGAGGCTTTATGCAGTATTCAGCTCTCTCGCCCTTCTGCCTTCCATCATGTTCCTCCCCTCTGGAGGATGCAGCAACAGGATGCCATCTTGGAAGCAGAGAGTAGCCCCCACTTCATAATCAAACCTGTTGGCACCTTGATCTTAGAATTCCTAGCTCCCAGAACTGTGAGAAAATAAATTTCTCTTCTTTATAAGATACCGAATCTCAGGTATTTCGTTATAACAACATGAACAAAGACAATCTAATTATTCTTTCAACAGAGTGAGATTTATTAGGCCCTATTATGTGCCAGGCCCAGGGCTAGGCACTAGCTATACAAAAATGTCTGTGTGATCCCTTCCCTAAAGAGGCTTATGAGTAATTTTCTGTGAATTATCTAGTAAAATCAAGGACATTAGCCATGAAATAGAAAATGAATTAAATTTATTCTATGTCATGGTACCAAAAAAGTACCACATAATTTTGTGGGTTTACATATATATAAAAAATATGTTTGTAGAAGTGTCTGGAGAGTCACTAGCAATAATGGATGTATCTCTCATGTCTCACTGTTAATGAATTGTTTCCAGCTGAGATTCCTGTAATCTGCAGGTGCTGTTTATAATGTAATTTTACCATAGGAAACAAGGGTGTAATCAGTTAATAAAGTGTAAAGAATTAGATTTTTTTTCCCCTTGAGCAAAATGCCTCACTGTGGCCAACATTCCTGATGCTTACTCCCTTGTGAAATAGGAAAGCAATATTCTAAAAGTGAAGACTGTTTTGTTCATATCCTGCAACTTGCCTCTGGAGGCTATACTGATGAGTGCAAAACTCAAACTAGAATTTCAGACATTTTGTGTGAGCAGCCACTGATTTTCGTCTTTACCATTATACAGAGGATAGTTTTCCCTTCTACCTCTAACTGGAGATGCAAAAAAGGGCCCTGCGAATAGGGACTCTCATTTTAAGCAGTGTTTTTGTGTTGTTTTCTTCTGGTTTTTATTGAAAAAATAGAAACTATGTGTATTAATCCATTTTCATTCTGCTGATAAAGACATACCTAAGACTGGGCAATTTAAAAAATAAAGAAGTTTAATTGGACTTACCGTTCCACATGGCTGGGGAAGCCTCACAATCATGGGGGAAGGCAAGGAAGAGCAAGTCAAGTCCTACATGGATGGCAGCAGGCAAAGAGAGAGAGCTTGTGCAGGGGAAGTCCTCTTTTTAAAGCCATCAGATATCATGAAACTTATTCACTAATTACGAGAATGGCAGGGAAAGACTTGCTACCATGATTCAGTTCCCTCCCACCAGGTCCCTCCCATAACACATGGGAATTAATCATGAGATCTGAGTGGGGGCACAGCCAAACCATGTAACTATGTTCAAAGCATTTTCATATACAGGCAGGCAGTTCTCTTCTAATGAACACTTGATTTATGAATGTCCCATATTCATCAACAACCTCTCTTGAGGGACTTTGAACTACTCTTCCTACTCATGGAAGGTGGAGTTGTTTCTGCTGTCTGCAGAAGTTTGTTTCTCCCTCAGCCCTCCTCTTCTGGGGGCTTGAGTTCTCACAAGCTCCTGTTAGAACCTTAGAACAGTTAATACAAGAGTGTCTTTTCCTACTGCCACCACTAGGACATAGGAAGGTGCTAGGGCCCCTGCCAGAACTCCCATAGGAGCTGAGCCCATGAGGGAGCACAACAAGTATGAGGGAATCTCTGGAATTATAGTTGGTAATGGTGGGGAGGTTCTTCATTTGCATTTCAAAAATCTCTTTTCCTAGAAATAGCATTATGCTTAATAACCTACTCTTGTAGAACTTGTGTATGATAGATTCACCTATCTAGACCACAGCCAGAAATCAAGTAGTAAACAAATGGCTTCTAAGCCACTAGAAAATATGCATCTTACTTATTGGAAAAGCCATTCAAAACCACACTCATTGCCTATTTATTCTGTTTGTACATGAGTCTAATTAGCCTTAACTAAATGTCAAGCCTATAGCAAGTTATAAGCAGCAAATCTGAAGGTACTGGACAAGATGTTACAGGTAGGTAAAGTGAAATCTGATAGTTGAAGGCAAGGTAAAGGATAAAATAACATTAAAAATAAGTTTAAGCACTCAAAAACCAAGCACAATGAAACAGTACTTCACATCCACCAGAATGGGGGATTGATTAAAAATACTGACAGTACCAAGTGTTGGTGAAGATGCAGAGCACTGGGACCCTTATATGTTGTTGGTGAGCATTTAAAATGGTACAGTCACTCTGGAAAATAGTTTGGCAGTTTCTTACAACAAATACCATGTAACCCAGAGGTTCTACTCCTAGGTGTTTACCCAAGAAACATGAAAACATAGGTCTACACAAAGACTTGTACATCAATGTTCATATGAGCTTTATTTATAATAGCCCCAAACTAGAAATAACCCAAATGTCTATCAATGGGAGAATTCATAGAAAAAAATGTGATAGAGTCATACAGTGGAATACTGCTACTCAGCACTAAAAAGGAATGAACTAGTGATACACGCAACAACATGAATGAATCTCACTGACAGTATGTTGAATGAAAATTCATATTCATACATATGAAAAGTTATAATGGATGATTCTAATCTAGAACAGGAAAAATTAAGCTATTGTGATAGAAATCAGAACAGTAGTTGTCTCAGGGTCGGGGGCACTGGAGAGTGACCGAAGGGCACAAGGAAAAATTTTAGGGGGTGATGGAAATCTTGATTTATCTTGATTTGGGTGGTAGTTACAAAAGCGTGTCCATTTGTCAAATCTCTTCAACCTGTATGCTTAAAATTTGTGCATTTTATTGGGTGTAAATTATATATCAAATTTTTATAAGGTACAAAAATTTCAGAAGGGAAAAAATCCTTCAGAAGATCCCCCTGCTGCAGGATCTAAGTCTAAATTCCTCAACATGATAATCTGGCTCTTACTTAATACTCCTTGGCTTATTTCTCACCATTCCCTCTCCTTATTCCACTTATTCTAAGCTACTTATAGTTCCAAAAATTGTTATTCTTTCTTTTTCCTCTGAACCTTTAAGCACAGTGCTCCTTTTTCCTGGAATTCCTTTTCCATTTTCCATTTATCACTAAATCCTTGACATCCTTTAGGACTCACAGAGGTAGCACACCTCCTCCAAGATGACTTGTTCACTTTCAGTTTGTGTTAGATACTTCCCCTCTTGCTCCCAGAGAAGTTAAAGCTCCTCTCCATCAAAGCATGTATTGCTCTATCATGTAATTGTAATATTAAAAAACCCTCAAAACCATAGTGGATTGAGGTCATTTAATGTACAGGCAAATAGTCCTCCACATATTCAGTAAGCCCTGAATTAAATCACATATTATAAACTAATTTCTTTTTTATTGCATTATACTAGGCCCTATCATATACTTTAATATTCACAAACACTGAAGTAAATATTATTATTACTGGGGTTTTTGGGGTTTTTTTTTAGTTTTTATTTTAAGTTCAGGGGTACATGTGCAAGATGTACAAGTTTGTTACATCGGTAAATGTGTATCCTGGGCGTTTATTATACAAATTATTTCATCACCCAGGTATTAAGCCTAGTATCCATTTGTTATTTTTCCTGATCCTCTCCATCCTCCCACTTTCCACCCTCCAATAGGCTCCAGTGCATGTTGTCCCCACCATGTGTCCATGTGTTCCCATCATTTAGCTCCCACTTATAAGTGAAAACATGCCATATTTGGTTTTCTGTTCCTGCATTAGTTTGCTAAGGATAATGGCCTCCAACTCCATCCATGTCCCTGCAAAGGACATGATCTTGTTCTTTTTTAATGGCTGCATAGCTGAAGTAAGTTTCAGCACTCAAAGTTATCAAGAAAATTCTTCTATCCAGGATGACTTGTAGAGTTGCAAATGATTGAGATTTTATTGTAAACAGCAGTTTGGTTTTATACTATTATTAGTACATTAGCTTATTTATATTGTGAGTTAAGTAACTTTCTGTGGGCTTATCAGGAAAACTAGCCAAACTTTATTATGTTGATTTTATGAGAAAATGCATTTTTATATTCCACTTAAGTGGCTCAAAAATACTACTCAGTTGAACCATGTGAAATTGTTGATTGATGTTCAACCATTTTTGAGAAAAATGGCAGTTTATTTTGAAATGCAATCCTGTTGACAAGATGGAAATTACCTATACATTGATTTATTAATTTTATATTTAATACATTCATGTATCCTTCAAGATGGTAATCCTACACCTTAAGGATATTGGGTAAATCACAGTATTTTGAAGAAAGTTTGTGTAGAATATTAGTGTTTTCTTGGGTCCAACCCATTTTTTTCCACGTAATCAGAGATGGAGCAGACATGAGGACTCTGAAATTGTTTATTTTTTGAACTGATAGTAGAATGCAAATGCAGATTCATTTGTTCTTTTTTAGGCCCCAAATTAACCATTCTATTTTGAAGATTAAGTTTAACAATAATAGTAGTAGCAAACATTTATTAAGTGCATACTACATGCTAAGTACTGTTCTAACTCTACAACTGTTTTATCTGCAAAGTACTATTATTATCCCTATTTACCGATGAGAAAACTAAAGCTTAAGTAATTTGTTCAAGGTTATACAGCTAGTAAGTGGCAGAGTTGGCATTAGAATCACTCAATCCTACTACCGTGTTTACTGTTTACCTCAAGCACATGGTTTTACCACAATAAAGCACCCATGCTAAAAGATTATGATTCAATTCAGCAAGTATATATTTAAGCTATGATTATTAGTGAAGCCAGACCCATTCACATATGAAACATATTATTTTATTATAAGAGACCATTATAAGACAGTAGAGGACCAGGTACCAAAATTAGTTTTATAGACCACAAGTGCTGTAGGAATCTCAGAAGAGGAGAAAATAATTCTGTGCTTTGTCATGACTTACTCCCAGAAGAGCATTGACATAAATGGTACCTCAGTATTGGATGCACAGCATTTTGGGAACAAACCAAAATTACATTATAAATAGGAATGTGGCAAAATCATGAATGTGTAATAATGAAGTCCAATGGGGAGTAGCAAACTCAAGGTTTTCTTTCTTTCTCTCTCTTTATCTTTCTCTCTCTTTCTTTCTCTTTCTCTCTCTCTCACTCTCTCTCTCTCCTCGCTCTCTCTCTCTCTCTCTTTCTTTTCTTTCTTTTTTTTGACAGAGTTTTGCTCTTGTTGCCCAGGCTGGAGTGCAGTGGTGTGACCTCAGCTCACTGCAACCTCCGCCTCCCGGGTTCAGGTGATTCTCCTGCCTCAGCCTCCCCAATAACTGGGATTACAGGCACCCCCCACCACACCCAGCTAATTTTGTATTTTTAGTAGAGATGGGGTTTCACCATGTTGGTCAGGCTGGTTTCGAACTCCTGACCTCAGGTGATCCGACCACCTTGGCCTTCAAAAGTGCTGAGATTACAGGCGTGAGCCACTGCTCCCAGCCAAATTCAAGGTTTTCTGTTCAATTTTCTGTTCAACTCAAATTCTGAGTGGGCATCCTCAGTATGTGCGGTAAATGAGAAGTTTGTGGCTGGGCTCTCTGAATCCCAGAAATATGAAGAAATGGGACCCGATGGATTGCTTATTAGATATTCAGGGTGGAAAAAACGGGATTCAGAAATTAACCAAAATTTCATGCCTACATGATTAGAATAATAATGGTATCAAAAATAAAATGGTTTGTACAGTGGAGGGGAAGATGGGCTCAGGCTTTAGACACATCAAACTTAAGGTACAGGTAGACTGTCTATGGAAAGCTTTTTTTTATGTTGGCTATGACTGAGTGGGGTCAACCTTTGACTAATGTACTTGTAATTTTTACAGATGGCCCTATTGAATTTCTTCTTCCCTGATGAAAGGCCATACTCTGAAGAAGAAAGTAGGCGTGTTCGCCGCAATAAAAGAAGCAAAAGCAATGAAGGAGCAGATGGTAAGTCTATTCAGTTGATCCTTTATCATTTCTGAATTATCTGTTAGTAAAAGTATCCTTTTAAGAACTACCTTCTCAGTAGGGCACGGTGACTCTTGCCTGTAATCCTAGCACTTTGGGAGGCCCAGGGGGGCGAATCACTTGAGGTGAGGAATTCAAAACCAGCCTGACCAACATGGTGAAACCCTGTATCTACTAAAAATACAAAAAAAAAAATTAGCCGGGCCTGGCTCCAGCTACTTGGGAGGCTGAGGCAGGAGAATCGCTTGACACTGGAGGTAGAGGTTGCAGTGAGCTGAGATTGCGCCACTGCACTCCAACCTAGGTGGCAGAGTGAGACTCCATCTCAAAAAAAAAAAAAAAACTACCTTTTCAAGTGTGCTTTATGATCTTATATGCTCTCCATAGACCCAAGGTCATAGACTATTTCTGCAGCCTAACCTAACAATCAGTTCTTTAACATAGAACTAACTATACAAGGATCCTCCCTCCTCCAACTCCAGATACCTTCAGTCCTTTCTCAGTATGTCTGAGAGCCATGGTAGCATTTGTATCTCTCAAGATCACCCTCTGTAAGGACCTCATCTCTCCTGGAGATGTCCCGCACCTATAAGGTCATCAGGAGGATTTGGTCCTATTCTTGGAATTGACAGTGTTGTACCCTGCTAGCACTTACATGATGTGCTAATTCCAATGATAATTTTATCAATGTTGGTATCCACTACCATGCCCAAATCTGAACTAGACCTTCTAGAACTAGTTTATAAGTTTCTTGTGGGCAGAGATTTCATTTCTCTTTGTATAACCCTAGAATCTAGCCTACTATCTGGAACATTGTTGGTGTTTGTTATGTAAGTTGATGATGTTGACTGCCCCTTCAGCTAGGCAGTGATGTATCAATGGAAACCATCCCTGTTCTGGGTGTAATAGCTTTAAGTTAACTAGCAATGCATTCTGTGGGGCATAACAAAATGTTGAACTAGCTCCTGGGCAGGGTCTTTGAATTGCTCTGATATTTCAGCATCACTCTGTCAATTGACATAATGCTACCCCTTTGGGCACAGGGGTTTGTAGAATACATAGCTCTGGGCTGCTGCAAAGGCATCTGGATTCAAAGACAGCATGTGTCTGGCTACATCTGCCAATAATATGTGTCTGGAGGGTTACAAAGCAATATGACTCTATACAGATGAAAATGAAATTTTTAAACTGACATTTGTTGATGTGAGTAAGGGCCAATGATGGAAGCAGTTTTAGAAGGCAGGAGCTATTAAAGAGATGGAGCCAGGACTTTGTCAGTAGGGGCAAGAAGAAGTATAACTGGCTGAAATCTGAGAAAGAGCTCAGAACAAGGACCCCATAATAATACAAAAAGAAAAAAAGAGTCAGAGCAGTAAGACAGGGTTTTCTAGTCAGTGGAGATGGCAACAACATTGAACCTTTGAATGGAGAACTGGACCACTGGGACCATTCTCTAGAGCAGTCATTTTACATACACTTGATGACCAATTCAAGCCTAAGAAATGCAGTCCATGAAGTAAAAGTTACCCATTATTCACCTACTACTTGTAGCCAGTTTCCTAGAAGTCTTCTGGCTATGTGGAAGCAGGGAGCTGAGAAGCATGGTCCCTTTCCTCTCCTAATCATCTCACCCTCTGATACATGTAAGTCTCTCCACCTTTGGCTTTTCCCTTGAGGCTGCTCCCACAGCCATCAAACTTTTCATAATCCCTGGTTGCGAAGGAAGAGAGGAGACAGGTGGTAAGAGCAATATCACCTTCTATAGTGAGTGTGGTCTTCCCTCCCTGTCTGAGTGGAAAGTCTTATGGCTTCTAAGATTTACCTCTTCATCTACCTCCCAAGTTTTCTCTTAAAGAAGGTAATTTCCTCCTTTTCCCAAAACTACTTTGTCCAAATCTGGCTACCAACATCTCCGATACTGGTCTTCCTTAGAGTGTTTATTCTGTCCTGATACAAAACAGTTTTCTCTCTGGTCAAGGTCAAAGCTTCTCTTATTAATTTTTAGCACTTCTTATCTACTTCCCTCCTGATCTGATACTCTATTCAGTCACTAGACTCTAGTCTTTTGGTGCCAATGCCAAGTTTCTCATGCAATCCAGGCATTTTTCTTTATTTTTTTTTTTTATGATTTTTTTTTTT
>NW_012115333.1:1867292-1882885 GCF_000951035.1 Colobus angolensis palliatus | reverse complement strand
CCCCAGTACCTCAGTTCAAAATGCAGAAATCACTGGTCTTCTGTGTCCTTCGCGCTGGGAGTTGGAGACTGCAGCTGTTCCTATTCGGCCATCTTCACATTTTTCTTTAATCAGTATAGCTTGGAGGAATCCAAGAGTCCCTTAGAGTTAGGAGTAGAGAATGCCTGGGGGTCCTTGAATTTTATTAGATTTCCAACTTTTCACATTTCTTTAGATGTGGCAGGTGCTCCAATGAGTTAAAGAGTGATAAGTCAATCCAAATCTCCTTTTCCTTTGAACCATTCTTGTTACTCTGCTGAGTGTATACTATATTTATTCAATACACTCATCAAATATTTACTAAGTAAATACAGCAGCTTATATAATACTTGAATAAACATTCAATAAGGATATTTTTTAATATCCCCACTGCCTAGAAACAAACTTGGCACCTAGTAGACCCTCAATAAATATTTCCTGTTGCCCTCAAAGTGATTTACTTCCAGCATAAAGAGACAATAAATAAAGTTGGTTAAATTTGACCAGTGGTATGAAGAAAAATATAGCCGAGCAACAGGGAGAGACAGTGATGGGGTATGCTGTAAGGTGATCAAGGAAGGTGTCTCTGATAAGGGAACATTTGGGAAGAAACCTGAATGAAATGAAGTTAAGAGCTATGCAAATGTCTGGGTTAAAAAGAAACAAAATTCAAAGGCTCTGAAGCAGAAGAATGTTTGGTATGTTCCAGAAAGATCAGTGTGGCTGGGAGCAGAGTAAGAAGAGGAAGAGGGAAGGAGATGAGGTCAGAAAGCAAAATCCAATCTAGAGCCTTGTTGGCCAAGGTAAGGACTCTGGCCTTTATTCTGCATGAGATGGAGGACCACTGGAGGATTTTGAGCATAGGAATGACAGGATCTGATGTATGTTTTAACAGCATTCCTCTGGCTGCTGTATTGAAAATAGATGCAGGAAGAAAGGATACAAGCAGGAAGAATCTTTAGGAGAGTATTACCATAATCCAGGCAAGAGATGATGGTGGCTTAGACCAGGATAGAAGCAGTGTGGGTAGGGAGAAGTGGTCAGATTCTAGAGAGATTTTGAAGGAATGGCTGAAGGATTTTTAGATTGATTAGATAAGAGATATGACAGACAGAGAAGAGGCATCAGTGACCCCAAGGTTTTGGACTTAAGGAACTAAACAAGTAGAATTGTCATTTCTGAGATGGGGAAGAAAAGGGGAGACGTGTGTAAAGGATATGGGGAGAGTTTAGTTAGGCTTGTTAAATTTGAGGTAGCTATTAGACAGCCAAGTGGATATATAAGTCTACACTATACATCACTGTGTATCATGACAATGAGATATCTCTCTTTTGTACAAATAAAGGACTTCTCATTGAAGAAGCAAGTCAGTCTGGAAACTACTCTGAACAGATAAGAGGTAGGATGGGATAGGTAAGTCATATTGGGGTGAGTTAAGGCCAAAAAAATCTATGCCAAGAGATTTTTTTAAAAATCTTATCAGGTATTGATTCTAAATTCACAAATTACTTGATATATTATAATAAAAATTTAGCTATCTAAGCTCAGGTTTGCCTCACAAGTGTCAAAGAACAAGTCATTTACCTTGAAGAGTTAAGAACATGGCAGAAGCTGGAAACCATCATTCTTAGCAAACTATCACAAGAACAGAAAACCAAACACCGCATGTTCTCACTCATAGGTGGGAACTGAACAATGAGATCACTTGGACTCGGGAAGGGGAACATCACACACTGGGGCCTATCATGGGGGGGGGGGAGGGGGGAGGGATTGCATTGGGGAGTTATACCTGATATAAATTGATGGGTGCTGGCGAGTTGATGGGTGCAGCACACCAACATTGCACAAGTATACATATGTAACAAACCTGCACGTTATGCACATGTACCCTAGAACTTAAAGTACAATAATAAAAAAAAAAAAAAAAAAAAGAACATGGCAGAAGTTCATGACCAGCCTGGGCAACATGGTGAAACCCCGTTTCTACCAAAAATACATAAAAATAAATAAATAAATAAATAAATAACGGGTCACTGTGGCACACACCTGTAGTCCCAGCTACTCCGGAGGCTGAGATGGGAGAATTGCTTGAGCCCAAGAGGCAGAGGTTGCAGTGAGCCAAGATCGTGCCACTGCACTTCAGCCTAGGCAACAGAGTGAGACTCCATCAAAAAGGAATAAGAAAGTCTAGACCCAACTTCATTTGTTTGGTCATTCATCATTTAACAAATGCTTTTTACAGGTGCCCGCCACGACACCCAGCTAATTTTTGTATTTTTAGTAGAGACTGGGTTTCACTACATTGGCCAGGCTGGTCTCGAATTTCTGACGTTGAGTGATCTGCCTACCTCAGCCTCCCAAACTGCTGGGATTACAGGCATAAGCCACTGCACCCAGCCTAGACTTTCTTTCTAGGAACTATAGATATTAAGCTTAATGATCTCCACAAATCGCCGTGGGAGAAAAAAATTTTAATAAATGGTTCATTAACTCTTGGAAAAGGAAGGGATGTAGTGATCCTTAGGAGCCTGCATAGGTTTACCAAGAATAAATCAGGCTGCAGAAGCCTATTTTCCTCTTTTCATCAGACTATTAAACTAGTTGATTAGAGGCATAGCATATGCATAGTCTATCTTGCCTTTTAAAAAGAAAGTCAGTGGCAATATCCAGGGTATATACAATCTTTCTGACTCACCATTCAAGAATGACTAGGCTCATCTCAGTTTCTCCATTCAAATTACTTTATAAATGAAGGCATTGGCTAGCTAAGCAGGAGTCCCAAACACACGGTTAGTTTCAACTCTTAGAAAAGAAGTGAATTTCGTTTTCTTTACTACATTTCTTCCTTGAATTCACTGACTTGAGTTGGCTGGAAGTATTTCAGATCATTTAAGTTTATTTGTACTAGTTATTTGAGGCCTTTGGTGGTGGTTGTTCTTCAAAGAAAGTATGATACTTTAATTGTGGGTGTTGAGTCACAACAGTTCTAGAAATCTGTGCCAGGATTTCCTGCTGTGTCTTATCTTTGTGATGTGTTTCTGAAGTAATAATAGCTCCAGGTGGCTTGTTTGGTCATCTCTTGCACAGCACTCCAGAAATCCACAGAACTTTATTTTCTAGTTAGAATGAAATGTAGAATGTATTTGGGAAGTCATGAGGCCTTAGAATCAGGTAAAATGGATCCAGAATTCCCAAGGAGGTAGTTTCCATATTTCACAAATATTATTGTGAAAACATCTGTTCTCTTCCGAAAGGAGCATTTTCAGGAGTTAATAAAAATCTTAATATCTCTCCACACCCGCCTGCCTTCCATGTTTCTGTCCTGGTAAGAGAATGAAAGTGCAGCATGGTGTAATAGAAAAGGTACTAGACTGAGCTGCAGTTTCTTGATCCCAATCTTGATGTCACTGCCACCTTACCAGCCATGTGATCTTGGAGAAGTCACATACCTCTAAGCTTCAGTTTTCTTGTCCTTAAAATGGGGATAATTAGCCCTGCTTACCTCATAGAGTTGTTGTATTTATCAAAAGTGTTAATATCGGCAAAAGTACCTCATTTTATTTTATTTTATTTTGTTTTTGAGAGGGAATCTTGCTCTGTCACCCAGGCTGGAGTGCAGTGGCACGATCTCAGCTCACTGCAGTCTCCGCCTCCTGGGTTCAAGCAATTCTCCTGCCTCAGCCTCCCAAGTAGCTGGGATTACAGGCACCAACCACCACACCTGGCTAACTTTTATATTTCAGTAGAGGCAGGGTTTCACCTTGTTGGCCAGGCTGATCTCGAACTCCTGACTTCAAGTGATCCGCACTCCTCAGCCTTCCAAAGTGCTGGGATTACAGGCATGAGCCACTGCACCTGCCTGCAAAGATACTTTGAAAATTATTAAGTGCTATTACTATGCTCTCTCTGGAAAATGAACATATTAGTATGGTCTGCCAGGCATTTGGGGCATTCACCTTCCCTAATTTATGGACAACAATTATAATTTCTTCAAAAATGCTCTCTATCAGCCAAATTGCCCATTTTTGTTCTCACTCATGCTATCCAGGCCCATAGGAAGACTCCAAGCCTCACACTATGGCCTACCTCATCACAGCAAATGATCACATCTGCACATTGCTCTGTGGCACTATCTCACTCTGGCT
Source organism: Colobus angolensis palliatus (assembly GCF_000951035.1). NCBI lineage: Eukaryota > Metazoa > Chordata > Mammalia > Primates > Cercopithecidae > Colobus > Colobus angolensis. The sequence goes on along the minus strand of NW_012115333.1, from coordinate 1,878,722 downwards.
GGCTGGCTGTATATATGTAACCCTTTTTGTTAGTATCTCTTAGGAATTTCTCTTCCTTGTAGTTTACTTTTGGACATATCAAAAAACTTAATATTCTTTTCTACTATTATCAAAGAGCAGAGGGAAAAACAAGATTGAAATATATCCTTTGTACTTCAATTTTTAAAAATAATAATGGAATGGGGCATAGCTACTATTAAATTGATACAGATGAACATAAGAGTCTATGATGTCAAAGAAAACAGACTTTCTGCCTGTACAAATGTTAGCTAGAATTAAGAATTGCCCTCATTTTAGTATTGCTCTTGTATTTGATGCTTTCAGAGAGCCATTACTGTGGATTATCAAATGAGAGAGTAAAATCATTTTGAGAGCTGATGAGGTTTCAGGGGCTTGTTCATAAGACAAAAGTAAAGCTTTTGAAGGCTTACCATGTGTGTGGACTCAAAGAGGATCGTTGATTTCAGATGTAGAATCCCCAAGGTTGCCTGCTGGTAGTGGATGCCAACAGCTTAAGTGCCCACAGCAGAATACTCTGGAGAGTGGCTTTATATCAAATAAGACATTAAGTAAGCTAAAATATCTTAGCTTGCTCATACTCCAGATATCCTTTAAAGCTATATTTTCATTGATGGAGCTAGCCCTGCAGTAAATGTTCTCAACAGGCCATCACCACTAACACTTGGTTAACAAGCATTTTTAGAAAACCAACTACTTGTAAGACATTGTACCAGGTTCTGTAATTGGTATAGCTGCCAAACTCCTGTATTTAGTATGTAAGGCCTAAATTGAACTGGGTATAGAGGTTAAAGATTAAGATGCTTAAAATGTTTATGGGATTTTTAAATTACAAAAATAATACATATATTATAACAAATATGAGCAGTATAGAATCGGGAAAGGTATAATGTGAACATGCCCTCCCTACTCCCTGCCCTGCTACAATAGTGCTTATAAAGTTAAGACATCTTTGAGGAAAATCTCACTTGCCTAAAGGAGGTGACAGGCCCACCTGACGTGATGTTCTCTAAAGGTCCTTCCTGTCTACTCAGTCTCTCTAAAGTTCCTTCTGGTTATTTTTTTCTCAATATTAGGGAAATTGGTGAACTCTAAGCCAGGAGATCTAGATTCTAATTTCAGCTCTGCTATTAGTAGTTACAGTGGCAGGATGACCTTAGGAAAGTCTTACTTCACTTCTCTGATCTTAGTTTATTCTAAAGGGTTAAACTAGAATCAGTGATTCTCAACTGGAGTGTAAGAGATCCAAAAGCATATAAGGAGTTTTTTTGAAGCATGCATACTCCTGTGAATTTTGACCATTCTACAACCCATTAAGAAAACTATACTGGCCGGGCGCGGTGGCTCAAGCCTGTAATCCCAGCACTTTGGGAAGCCGAGACGGGTGGATCACGAGGTCAGGAGATCGAGACCATCCTGAGCTACACGGTGAAACCCCGTCTCTACTAAAAAAAAAAATACAAAAAACTAGCCGGGTGAGATGGCGGGCGCCTGTAGTCCCAGCCTGGGCGACAGAGCTAGACTCCGTCTCCAAAAAAAAAAAAAAAAAAAAACAAAAGAAAACTATACTGAGGAAGGTACTATTACTGATGAGAGCATATCATGTCCTTCAGATATATTAGAATAAGAAAAGATGTTGAACTACTAGAATAGATGGTTGAATTGTTTCCTGCCAACTCTGATATAACTTGTTACTAACTATTCCTGACTTCTATAATATAATGATAATAGCTAGGCTAGTTTTAGCCAGTCAGATGATGTCTAGATGATTAAATACTAAGGGTTTCAATTTGGATGGTCAATGAGGCTTTTCATTAGCATCGCTGAGAATGCTCAATAAGGATTAAGTGCAAGCAAATGGTTTCATGAAGTGAAGGCTAAGAAGGTTAATCTGTTGGCTGAGTGGTGAACTGCTAGCTCACTTCTGTATGGCTCCTCAAAATATCACAGGCAGATATAGATGTGTGGTCAGAAGGCACCTGTTGGCTCTGTAGTGTATTACTTACACAACCCTGCCTTACTCTAGATTCTACTCCTTGACCTGTAGGGCCTCTTCAGTCTCAAAGATAAGGAACTACTACAGCTTCCTTTTTTAAAAAAACTCATTCATTCAGTAAATGTTTAAGTACCAAACTAGTTGTTAACTCAGTGTTTATTGATCATCCTTCCAGACACTAGGGGCACAGTAGTGAACAAGATAAGACTCTACCCTAATCAAACTCACAGTGGATGATTTCAGTACAGTGTAGTGAGTCATATAATGGGGTAAGCAGAGGGTGCTATGGGACACATTGGCACCTGATCTAGACTTGGGAGGACAGGGAATGTCTCCTAATAAGTGTAACATCTGAGCTGCAAACTGATGGATGCTATAGTTAGCCAAATGAAGATTTGAGGGAAGTGTGCACCAGGCAGAGAGAATATACATGTTGGAAGACTTAGAGTAAAGAGGGAGCATGGCTCATTTAAGGAACTGAAAGAAGTTTGTAAGGTTGTAGTGTAAAGATCTCAAGGGAAAATGATAATAAATGAGCTGGCCAAGAGGGGTCAAATCACGCAGGGCTTTGGAATCTATTTTATGGAATTTAGAAACTATCCTAAAGACAATGGGGAAGTACAGGACCAATGTCAAGAATAGATTATATAGCAAATATCTTCAAATGCTAAACACACATACTGTAATCCAGCAATTCCACTTCTATTTATAGATATACTGACACACTGGAAATCATTTATCAGTGAAGATATTCTTTGCTGTACTGTTTATAATAGCAGAGAATTGGAAATACATATCCATTATTTAGGAACTCATTAAATATGATAAATCTGTAACTGGTCATCATGGTTGCTCTGAGGAAGAAAACTGAGTGTTTGGGGCTGAGGTGAGGAGGGAGTTGACTAGTTGAACATGTGCATGTTCTACAAATTTAAAATAAACAGGTAAAATTTAATTTTAAAAATAGTCTGGACACAGTGGCTTACACCTATAATCCCAGCACTTTGGGAGGCCAAGGTGGGAGGATGGCTTGAGGCCAGGAGTTTGAAACCAGTCTGGACAAAATAGTGAGACTGCATCTCTACAAAATTTTTTTTTAATTAGAGAATTGTGGTGGCATGAACCTGTAGTCCCAGCTACATGGGAGGCTACAGTGGGAGGATTGCTTGAGCCCAGGAGTTCAAGGCTGCAGTGAGCTGTGATTGAGCCTCTGCACTCTAGCCTGGGTGACAGTACAAGACTGTGTCTCAAAAAAAATAGCAATTAAAAAATAAAAATAAATAAAAGGGGCATGATATGCCATTTTCTACTCATTACCTAAATACATTAGCAACAATTTTATAATACATTAACATCTTATTATAATTAGGAGGTGGAAAAACTCATATATTGCTGGAAAGAATGTAAATTGTTACAACCATTTTGGATCTTAATCTCTCTAGTCAAGTTAAACATTAGGATACCTGTGATCCAGCATTTACTGTCTTGGGAATCTATCCTACAAAAATGAGAATTCAGCTGGGTGCAGTGGCTCATGCCTGTAATCCCAACACTTTGGGAGGCCAAGGCAGGTGGATCACCTGAGGTCAGGAGTTCAAGACCAACCTAGCTAACATGGTGAAACCCCGTCTCTACTAAAATGCAAAAATTAGCTGGGTGTGGTGGCGTGGCCTATAATCCCAGCTACTAGGGAGGCTGAGGCAGGAGAATTGCTTGTACCCGGGAGGTGGAGGTTGCAGTGAGCCGAGATTGCACCACTGCAGCCTGGGCGAAAGAGCGAGACTCGATCTCAAAAAAAAAAAATTTGAGAATTCTAGTATATAGGTCATATATAAAAAGGTATTTATTATATCAGTGTTTTGTTGCCAAAAGGAGGGATAACTCTAATATCTATGAATAAGGAAATGGTCAAATAAACTATGACATAGATATACTATTGAATATTATGTATATTATCATTCAATGTAATAGTAATAGTAATATTACTATTAAAAGGAATGAGTTCTATGTAGTTCTTTGTAGGGATCTGAAGTAGCCATGTTCTATTGCTAGAGTTAAAAATGCAAGTTTCAGAGTAATGTGTATAATATGACCGCATTTTCATAGAGAAAGTTTTTAACATATATTTTTTATTTTATATGTAAACATATATAAAATATTTTATAAATATGTACAGGTGTATATGTGTGTGTGTGTGTGTGTGTGTGTGTGTGTATATGTATACACACATAGGAACAGATGTGGGAAGGGGAAGCATCAAACAGTGAATATCGATTACCTTGGGTGGAAGAGGGTTGGATGGGAAGGAAATAACTATTAAGTGGTTCTTTATGTAGTTCTATATGTTTGATTTGTTACAATAACATGTGTAACTGTAATTTATAAGAATATAATTTAAAAAGTGGTTAAAGTGGATAGAAAATAATGGACTGGAGAGGGCATAATGAAGACAAAGAAGGGAGGAGATTGCTGTAATGATACACAAAAGGAATGACAGTGACTGAATTAGAGTAACAGCAATAAAGACAGAAGTAGATAGATTGAGTTCATAGGTAGAAAAAATAGGACTTGGTGTTTTGATTGAAGGGAGAAAAAGAAGAGTCAAGGAAGCCACCCAGGTTTCTGACAAGGTACTATACTAGTCACTGAGATAATGATCAAGGGAAGAAGATGTGTGGTTTTGGACAGGTTTAGTTTCAGGTACCAGTGGGAAATTCAAGGAGGAGAAACCTGCAAGCAGTCTGAGATATGCATCTGAAGCTCAAGAGAGATAGCTGGGCTGAAAATATAGATATGGAGATAATTAGCTACATTAGGACTCTCTCAGTTACAAGTGACAGATAGCTGGCCTAAATTGGCTTAAGATTTTTAAAAAGAAGGAGGAGGAGGATTTATTGGCTCATTTAACTGCAAAGTCCTTGATGAAGCTGGCTTAAAACATGGCTTAACCTTGGGGCTTAAATGATATCATCAGTACTTTCTCAGCTCTGCTTTCCTTTGTATTGGCCTCATTCTTCATGTAGGTTCTCGCTATGAGGTGACAAAAATAGCTACTAGAAGCTCTAGACTTACATCTTACCAATTCAACATGCCCAGTGGAAAGAGGATGCCTTATTCAGTATGAAATATGTTGTTGGCAATGCTAGTGAGAGCAGTTTTAGTACAGTAGTTGGGGCAGAAGGGTTCATGATGAAACCAGATGAGGAATTAGAAAACAGCAAATATAAACAAAAGAGAGGAGGAGAACAGAGTAATAACTGGAGATTCATTAAGCATCTATTATGTGGAAGGCACTGTGTTATATTACACACAGGGACACAAAGATGCATAAAATGTAGGGTTTTTTAAGCTCTGGAAGCCCATAGCCTTCAGAAAAGAGAAAATCTTATAACTAATTCACAAAGGTGATAGGTAAGTACTTATATAGAGGTATGATAAGACTGCAATGGGAGCATAGACAAGGGAACCACAGAATGGTCAACCAAATACATTAAATACATCTCTGAGGAGAAGTGCATAATGGCTGGCACATACTAGGCATGCTTATATGAGAAATTGGGTGACAGTTATGTTTTGGAAGGTGAATGGGACTTTGATGAAGAAAGGTAGACAACCCATTTCTAACAAAGGGAACAGCAAGTACAAAGCTAACCAATCCCCTAGGCTTGCTGGCTTTCGTCTTGGCATGAGGCTTGGAATAAGGGCTGAGAGAAAGCCAAAACCGTTGGGCACAGAAAATGTGAAAAGAGGTCAAAACAGCCTAAGGGGGCCTTCAAATGCCCATTCAGGTACTTAATAAGTGGCCTTTCAATCCCAAATTATCTTAGCATCTTCCCTACCTCACTGTTTCTCTCCGCTAGCCTCCATACACAGAAATAAATGTTAGCAAGGCAAGCACAATTCTTCCTTGTTAATAAATATAAAATGTAAGCCATGTATAATGGTTCTTAACACTGGTAGCCGTTTTAATTTCTCTGATCTTCTACTCTACCAATATCTGGTGCAAGGTAGCAAAATACAGTTAGTACCTTGATGTAATTTAGAAGCAATGATTGATCCTACCTTCTTCCTTGTGTAAGACTCTTAGCTGACTTAGAGAACATAGGTCCTATGTAATTAACATGTTTACAAATGCTAATTTGTAATGGTGAAGTACCAAGGATGCTTTGCTGTAGGCTTATAATCTTGGCTGCATTTTACCACTGCTTCCAGTATGTAGCTCCTTTAATGAACCTAGTACTCTGGTGCATTAAATCACTTGTTTAGGGTCTAGTCATGCTGAATTCTATATACTGCAAGCCAGAGGTCTAATCAACCTATGCTCTTTGTCATATGGTATACTGGAAAGAAGAAGTCTTTGTGCAGATCTATTCTCCCTATAGCAAAACAAGTCGTGGGCCTGGCCTGCTGCCAGAAAGTTAGTAGTGTCATCTGTGTAGATGAAATTCAGCACCTCATTATCTTACATTGTGCCAGAAGAGTGGGAAGAAGATTGACTTGGTAATTTGCTATGTTTCGATCCTAATCTGTTTAGAAATATTATTTCTTTAAAAGGAAATGGAAAAAGAATGTGTTTCTCATGATAGCTTCACAGTATCTCCTGAGAGGATGTTCAGTTATTGTAAATACAGCAATTTAATTCTCTTCTTGAATTTCAGATGTATTTCATCTCTTTAAAAAATAAACTGCGTTGAAATGATCAGATTATAAAGTATGAATTGTATACTTCCAAAAGTGGAATTTTATATTTCAGATTACACAAAAAAACTTTTTTCATGAATCACAAAGTTATTGGTTTGTATACTATGTTATTTTTATACATCATCTCCCAAACTCTTTAAAAACATAAGTTTATGGTGTAACCTATTTAAAGGAGAAAGGCATATTTGTGGTGCACATATTTTGTCTCGGAGGTTACTTTCAAGTTTCATTTCAGCATTTTGAGTCTAATTCATTCTTCCCACCCTGTAGCATAGTATGCAAAATCCAGAAGCTATCAGAAGCAAGGCCCAAATTTAGTGTAGTAAAGTTCCTAGTACATGGATGGAATACACACATAAGAAAGAAAAAAGCACAAGGCCAGGTGTGGTGGCTCACACCCATATTCCCAGTACTTTGGGAGACCAAGGCAGGAGGATCTCTTGAGACCAGGAACTTGAGACCAGCCTGGGAACATAGCAAGACCCCCATCTCAAAAAAATTTTTTTTAAATTAGCCAAGCTGGGTGGTGCACACGCGTAGTCCCAGCTACTTGAGAGGTTGAGGCAGGAGGATCACTTGAGCCCAGGAGTTTGAGGCTGCAGTGAGCTATGACTGCACCACTGCACTCAAACTTCGGCAACAAAGTGAGGACCTGTCTCAAAAAAGAAAAGAAAGAAAGAAAAAATTCAGTTAATACGAAGTTTCTGACTCTTAGTTTCTCTCTGAGACAGCTTGGGGTAAGGAAAGAGCATAGGAATTAAAATCACACAAATCCTAGCTCTACTACTTTTAGCTTTGCGGCCTTGGCCAAGTCATGTAACCTCTCTCAGGCTAACTTTTCTCATTATATAATGATAGTAATGATACTTCCTTTGATAAGATTTTATAAGGAGTAGAGATAAAGTAAAATGCCTAAACCATTGCAGGCACATGACATGTGCTCAATAATTGGTAATTATTAGTATCTACTGTAAAATGAGAATAGTACCAATCCATTTATTTCTCAGGTTATAAGTTGAATGAATGTGAATGCTTTTTTTTTTTTTTCAAGCACCTCAATCTCTTAGCTATTTCATAGTTGAAAAGAAGTTATCCTGCTTATCTCACAGGATTGTGATGATCAAAAAGGATAATAAATGCTAAAACACCTAGAAAAACATAAAGTGCCGCTCAACATTGGAACCATTAACGTAGGTGTTCAAACTTCCCTATATACTGAACATCTCAATATATGGTCCAGAATGGGATCTTCATGGTGATTCTTAGTCCTCAATAGACAGCTGTATCTAGCATGAGAAGACAGGGAAATCTCAAAACACTTTACAAAGATTTCTATCAGGTTTCAAAGTTTGCTGTTAATGAAGTAGACCTTAATTACCCAGAAAACTCATTTCTGTGGAACTCCTTATATGGAGCCAAGGAAACAAGGTGTTAAACTGTGCATAATTCTATTAGGTGAGGACTATACAGCATTGTAATTAGAAAGAAATCTGAGGTATAGTGTTCAAGCCAACTCTATAAATGCCATCTTAAAGATTATACAATGTATTCTAAAATATTTCATATGGATTTTTAAAGAATTGAATAACAATCAAATATGCTAAACATAAAATTGACTCAGGACACAGTTTAATAATTCCTGATGCCAGATATATATATATATCAGTATCTATAGGACCTTAACAATATTATTTATGAATATAAATTATTGATCAAAACTGTACAAGTAAATGTTGAAGATTGGATCAAACCTGATCTAGGTTAAAGTCCTGAGCTCCCTCACTCACTCGTCCTCTAATTTGGAGCTAGTCAGCCTCCATGTCATTTCACTGATTGCTGTAAAGATAAAATGAATTGATGTCTGTGCAAATGCTATGCAAACTGTAAAGTGATGTACAAATGTGAAGTATTATTTATCATAAAAGTTGAATACAGAAAAATGGTTTGTAACAGTTTATTGGTTTGGGAATGTCAACGAAATAAGAGATTATAAGAAAACCAAAAGCCTGGTTATGTTTAGTATATCATGCAACATTGCCATGGGGTGGCAACCATAGCAACAAAGTAAGTAATCTTTTCCACCAGACATTGCTGGTTACAGCCTCTTGTTTGACTCAAGCCAGTCCCCCTCCTTGACTGCCTTTTTACCTCCTCACTTTTGATCCTTATTCATCCTTCCAAGATCCAGCTGTAGGCTTCGTAGCCTTTAAGAGGCCTTGATAAACCTCTATCCAGATAGCTCATCTTCTTAGTTTACATTCTTCCACATGCATGCTTAAGATATTTATATTTTCTAGGCCTTTTTCATGTGCTTCTCACATCTTCACAGCTACGTAACAAGCCAAAAGAGGTTAGAGATTCCTTCTATCTCAGCGTGGCAACTAACATAATGCAAACAAACAGTTAAGTAGTTAATGAATATTTGTAGATTGAAAGAAAGCATGCTGCAGGCCTAAAGCTAAAGCATACCCTTCTTTCAAAAACAAAAACTATATTTGAAAGAGCTTAAGAGATGGTAGTAGACAATGCAGTTATCTGTGAAGCCACAAGGAGTTATATATAATGGCAAATAATTGGTAACTTATTGGGAGATCAAGGGAAGAAGTTGTTAAAAATATTTGTTCATGAGGGAGCAGCCTTAGGCCCTTTCCAGTTCTATCCCTGTACCACAGTAATGATACTGTGCACAAATGGCTTCTCCAAAGGGCTATACTGTGTAATATACATAATGTTCCATTTTCACATTTAAACATAAGAAACAAAATTACATTGTAATTTATCATCACATATTTCTTATCTCCCCTTCATCTCCAAATTTTTATGATTTTTCTGATTGCTAAGGTATAGTGTGGCACTCTTCGCCATTTATTGGCATAATACAGAGCTTAGTTAGATACATTCACATGCAGAACACCCTCCCTGGGGCCCCTAGGGTTCTGTAGATTTTTCTAGCACAATGGCTATAACTAGGCCCCCTTTTCTTCTTGCTCAAGAAAACTTACCAGAATGTGAATAAGAGTGACAACTATTAAAGAAATAACATTTGTTCCAGTTTTTATTTAAGTAAATTATTAGTGACCTTCAGGGCTTTGTTAGAAACGAAATGTTTGCAATACACTTCAATACCACAGTTGCAGTCACTGGGGCAGTAAAATTGACTTTGGTTTCGCATTGAAGGACCTGGATTCAAGTTGTAAGCCTGCCATTTATTTTCTGTGAAACTTTGAACATGCTTCTTGATCTCTCAGCCTCAGTTCCTATAAAATGGCATTAACAGTAATACATCACTGGGATGATATGGGGATTAAATACAATGTTATTTGAAAAAACAATTTTTAAAATGTAAAACCCTGGGCAAATCTGAGTTCTATATCCCCTTATGCACCCATGTAATTCTCCTTTCTCTCATTGCCATGCCCTTGGTTTAGGCCTTCTAACTACCTATTGCTTTGTCTCCTTCCTTACCTTATATGAATTCCTCATCCCCTTTTCCTTCAAAATCATTCTCTTGTAGTTGATCCAACTAACAGTCACAGATTCATGTTCTTTTCCATTAGAATTAGCTATGCTAAGCCCTAACTCCTAGAGGTTGTTCTTAATTATGAACTTGCATGCAGTCTGGGATAGAAAAACAGAAAACTCCTTACTTATTTTAGAGTTTTCAATCTTTTCCCCCACCCCCAGAGAATGTTTTTATGTACACCAAAAGTCAAGTTCTTCTCTTGCCTTTCCAATACCTCCAGTATATACCCACACATAGCCCAGTGCTGAAAGACAGCTTAGGGAATGCAGAGGAAAGGGATTGGCCACCAAAAACAAGACAGGGGTCTTGTGGGAAGACAGGACCCACGTTCTCTAGATGGCTGAACTACAACCTCAAATGTGTTGGCATTCTCAAAATTTGTATGGGAACCCGGCTATTCCTACTGCTACTGTTCCAAGCTCTAACACCACATGGTCCAGTCCAGTCGAGCAAACAAAGATTGTAAAACTAGGACCAACTGCCACTTACAATGTTTCTTGGGCCTTCACAAGCAACTCCACTCCTTGCCCATTGCTCCTCCTAGTGGTTCTGATCCACATTGGAACTCCCTCTGACTTGCATTGCCTTCTCCCTCATTCACTAATTGTCCTAGTTGGGTGAGAATTGTGAGTTCCTAGGTCTCTCTCAAAAGAAACTCTTCCATATATACAACAGGAAACTTATACAGTGGCAAAATCTAACAACCCAAATGCCCATCAACAGAATAGTGTATGGGTAAACTACGATATATTCATACAATGAAATAATAAACAGCAACCAAACCAATGAACTGTAACAACACTTATGAATATGAGTGAATCTTACCAATATAATGTTAAGCTTATAAAAAGTAAATCCCATATGTTGAATTTGCCAACAAAAGAAAAAACTATGTTTGTATTAAACGTATTTAAGAAGCAAGTCATCTTGGACCTGTAATAAAGACAAACTTAATTTAATACTGAAAAACCTAAGTCCTAAAATATTAAATGTAGCATAATAACCTTTGTAAGTTACAAACAACTAACTTTAAACATATATATATTAGGAATATGTATAAACATGATATAATTATATGAAAGGGAAATTGAGGAAATGAATGAACACAGGATTCAGGATAAAGATTACTTGAGTGGGTAAATTGTAGGAAGATAAGAGTGAGAAGGAAACATACGGTTGAATGTAATTTTTT